>NC_091952.1:56947585-57100085 GCF_031021105.1 Erythrolamprus reginae | reverse complement strand
TTTTTTCAACTTTCTATTTTAAACTACAGATTTTTCTAATGATCTCCCATCAAACCAGATTCCACTTAGGTTTTGTCAACAACAGCAAATAACAGAACCCAATGACATTTCATATATCATACAGACTAAACAATGTAGTTTATTTAGTTGAACTTAAAGTAATATGCCAATCTAACCAATGTAATTCATGAGCTAGAGCTATCATTATGGCAAAATGAGTGAATGCACATACTGAATGTGTTAACATTTTGGGTGAGGCTGTACCTTAAAGTTTGACAGGATTTTTGCTGTTTAGTGGCAAGTTAAGAAACCACAGTATTTTATAAATATGGAACACAAATTAAGACACAATAGTAGCAGTACAGTAAACCTATTGTTGTGAACATTTAGTGGTAAAGCAAAGCTTTCTCTACCTCTTTCTGCATAATAGTATTAAATGCATAATGCGAGTATTCTGTTTATCATCCACAATAAAATTATGGAATACTGCCTTCCTACATACTTTGAATTAAAATATTTTCTAAATAAAAAAAAAGAAACCAGTATTTCCCTTATTACAACAGTAGACATTAAAATAAACTTTACCAAAGGAAGCCTTTTCAGTGAAGCATACACAAGATAAAATTTGTAATCTGTGAACAGTAAACAACTTCCTTGCCCATAGTCAAAAGAGATACCATTTGGTTTTTCAGTTACTAATCTAACATATGGAGAGAATACAATGTAGGGATCTTGCCAGTGATACCCTTTAATTAATTAATTAATTAATTAATTAGATTTGTATGCTGCCCCTCTCAGTATTGCTCCAATTGCTCACACAGTGGCTAGTTCAGACATCATAGTAAGTCCATAGTAAGTCAAACTGCATCTTAGTACAAAGTGAAAACCTAGTGAGACCTCCCTGCTGAATAGGCTAAGATACTAGCCTAGAAAGAAACAGGAGTCTGTAATCTCCTGTCTACAATAAAGTACTAATCAGTCACAACCATGCTTAATTTCTGATCTCAGATAAGGTGAACTAAATACAGTGAACCCTCGAGTTTCGCGTCCTCAAGCATCGTGAAAGGGCTATTTCGCGAGTTTTCAACCCGGAAGTAAACTCCACCATCTGCGCATGTGTGCCTTTTTTTCTATGGCCACGCATGCGTAGATGGTGGAGTTCCCCAGCTGGGAAGCTGGGCGGCTTCCCTGGGTCTTCCCCCTCTTGCCCCGTAAGACCCCAGCGGTGGCGCGAGCAACGGCGTGGGCGGGCGGGCGGCACGCGTGGGGACACCCCAGCTCCGCTGCCCAGCTGGGGAGCGGAGCTGGGGTTTCCCCAAGCGCGCGCGCGTTGCTGGGGCCGCTCCCCAGCTGGGGAGCGGAGCCGGGGTTTCTCCAAGCGCGCGCGCGTTGCTGGGGCCGCTCCCCAGCTGGGGAGCGGATCTGGGGTTTCCCCAAGCGCGCGCGCGTTGCTGGGGCCGCTCCCCAGCTGGGGAGCGGAGCCGGGGTTTCTCCAAGCGCGCGCGCGTTGCTGGGGCCGCTCCCCAGCTGGGGAGCGGAGCCGGGGTTTCTCCAAGCGCGCGCGCGTTGCTGGGGCCGCTCCCCAGCTGGGGAGCGGAGCCGGGGTTTCTCCAAGCGCGCGCGCGTTGCTGGGGCCGCTCCCCAGCTGGGGAGCGGAGCCGGGGTTTCTCCAAGCGCGCGCGCGTTGCTGGGGCCGCTCCCCAGCTGGGAAGCGGCCCCAGCAACGCGCGCACGCTTGGGGACACCCCGGCTCCGCTCCCCAGGAAACCCCAGGAGCGAGCAACGGGGTGGGCGGGCAAAGGGCGGGCGGCGGTGGAAGTAAAAACACCATCTGCGCATGCGCAGATGGTGTTTTTACTTCCGCACCGCTACTTCGCGAAAAATCGATCATCGCTTGGGGTCCTGGAACGGAACCCTCGCGATGATCGAGGGTTCACTGTACTGCCATCTGCTGAGAATAAAGGATGCCAATTACAATAAATTAAAGTTCTCTCCTTCCAGTTTCATGCTGCAATAAGATTTTAAGTCTCTTCTCTTTTATAAAATGTCTTTATGCTAACAATTAATGGAGAAACTAAATTTTAGTGGCCAAAATTGTGGAAACCTTTTGGGGAAAGTATATTTTTGAGGTTTGATGGATAATACCACTTTTTTTGAAGTAGTACCATAAAATTATATAACAATGGGAAAATAATATAATCAAGAATGTTCAATTTTCTGTATTCTATGAGCCGTTATAGGCAAATAACCATAAAAAGGAAGCACAACTTGCTAAGGTTGATATCAGGTAGCTTTCCTTCATTCCATTGTAGTCAATGAGCATGAGTGTTTAGAGAACCAATCAGATGTCATCTTAAATTTAAGTTTAAATTTAATCAGATTTGTATGCCGCCCCTCTCCGCAGACTCTTGTTTTGTCAACGAGACAATCAAATCACAGTAAGATTCAGTTATTGATGTCATGTATGGAATTTGAGAAGAGGACATTTGTAATTGCTATAAAGTTAGTTGGGGAGGGGGGGTGTTCTTTCATTTAGTGAGCTTTTAAAATGTAATAATTAAAGTAATGGTAGCAAAGAGTTCACTGGTTGCCCAGAAAGCAATGTAAAACAGTAATATAAAGTGAATAAACCTACAGCTATAAAGAAATTAGAAGACAAATTGGTGGAAACTTAACTAAAAGTGTCATTTCTAAGTTTTTGAAGAGATATAAGGAGATTCAGTCCCTACAAAACCACATTGGTAAAGGCGGGAAAAGGTGCACAACAGCAAGTGATGGTAGAAGAATTAAGAGACTGTGCCTATGTGACAGGAGAAAATCATCTGGGTGTATACAAGATGAAATGGCACAATGCAATGTGAAGTTGAGTGCAAGGACTGTTTGGCACAGACAGCAAGAATCTGGCCTAAAATCTAGAATTCCATAAAAAAAGCCAAAGGTTAAAAGGCATAAAACCCATGTTACCCGAACAGAAGATATATAATTTTATGTTATTAGCCATCAAACCTCAAAAATATTCTACTTTCCCCAAAAGGTTTCCACAATTATAGCCACTATTGTACATACTAGTAGCACTTGGGATAAAAGATACTCACATGGGACTGCCCCATCGTTTGGGCCTAGCAGGCCTGCCTACTGTTACAAGTGTTATGTCTGCCTTTTATGCAGCTTTATTCCTCTGTAACATTCATCTCCATTATTTTGTGATGCGTTTTTCGTTATTGTTGGCTTTAAATTGCTTTTTTAGATATCTTAGTATTATATAGCATGTTTTAATTTTTCTGGTTGTGAGCTGCTTAGAGTCCCCAGGGAATTGGGCTGCATAGAAATTGAATAAAATAAAATAAATAAAAATATAATACACCCATACACCTTTCTGCAATCTAATCTAAAGCATTAGCTTGCCTTACTTTGCACTACCTGACCTGCAGAAAAAATTGACAAGGCACAGGAGTGGGTAAGAGTTATAGGACCTTCGGTTACTTGGAGGGCAGAAGGATATCGAATGAGGATATAAAAATAGGGAGTATTTTTTAGCCTTCACATGCAATTATAGTATATGCCACGTCTACCTTTGATTCTCTACCTGTGATACTATTCACAACACAGACCACGTTGCCCTGCCAGTCCAGTGGCCGTTAATCAATCCTTAAGTTGGGAAGTGGGCTAAGAACAGTAATGCTCTCCCTTTTTTCTTCCGTATTCTTTCTCTTGCACACCCAATTCTTTACTCCTTCCACTTTTAAGCAACTTCCCTAGAAACCCCCGTACTCTCCTTTCACCACTTTCTGCCTCTGTCCCGCCGTGTTGGCAGTCTAAGCGGCTGCAAAATATATCGTATATCAAGATGCACTCACGGTAGAGATCCTCAAGGCTGCCCTCCCCCCAGAAAGAAATGTTTCGGAGGAGGACCGAAAACGTTACGCCGATCTCGTCGCCTCCATTTTATTTCGGGAGGGGAAAAGAAGGAAAAGCCACCCCTTCGCCTCCGCGGCAATATGGAGCCCCACGTTCTTCCGCCCAGATCATAGAGAGCTGGGGGAACGCCATTAACGGAACAGCCGCCTCAAACTTCCGGAAAATGGCCGCTCTTTATGTGTGTGCGAGGGAGGGAGAGAGAGAGAGCGAGATAGGAAGAGAGCGCGCGCACCACCTTCTCCGTCCGCTCTGCGCAGCAGAGGCGCCAACGAGTTAAGAGAAACTTCCTGGGGAGTCAGGCTTTCAGGAGCGGAAGTGCTTCCTCTTTTCAAAGGACACGCAAACTAAAGAAATGAGGAGTCGAGAACGAATCCTTGCTTAAAATATACATTTTTGAGAAGTACAGCCTTGAACAAAGCCCTCCGAAGTTCTTTTTTCCCCCTTCCTCATAATAAAAGACTGAAACCTACCTCAGCTTATTGTGTTTGTTTGTGTATGTGTGCAGGGCAGGGCAGTATCACCCACCTTGCAAACAAATACTATTGTGGTATACTGCACGAGACAAAAAGAGGGCCGTGAAACATTTATTGACCCCTCGCATCCTGGACACAAATTGTTTCAATCCTAACCTCAAACGACATTACAGAGCACTGTACAACAAGACAACTAGACATAACATTTCCCCCCAAATGCCATAATTCTGCTAAACAATTCCCTCACCACTGTCAAACTATTCACTAAGGCTGCATTACTATTACAGTACTACTAGTTTTTCTCATAGCTGCTATCACCCATCTCCCACTTATGACTGTATGACTGTAACTTGTTGCTTAATTCCTTACAATTTATATTAATGTTGAACGTTTCCTGATGGCTTATTTGACCCCTATGACAATCATTAAGTGTTGTACCTCATGATTCTTGACAAATGTATTTTTTCTTTTATGTACACTGAGAGCATATGCACCCAAGACAAATTCCTTGTGTGTCCAATCACACTTGGCCAATAAAGTATTCTATTCTATTCTATTCTATTCTTCTAGTAGACCAGGGATCTCAAACCTTGGCAACTTTAAGCCTCGTGGACTTCAACCCCCAGAATTCCCCAGCCAGCTTTGCTTTACTAGCTTTGCTGGTTGGGGAATTCTGGGAGTTGAAGTCCACGAAGCTTAAAGTTACTACGGTTGGAGATCCCTGTAATAGACAACTCTGCATATAGCCAAAAACTAAATGGTTATCCTATCCTTACTTAGGCATGCAGGTTGTGGGTAACTTTTTCAATCTTTAGAAATGCTATGAATTTGCAAATACTATATTGATATCTAACCAAATGGGTTTTTCTTATTCTTCTAAACAATTATTTTTTCTGCTGGATTTGCAACGTTGTTCACGCAAATCTCTTCCTTTCTCGCCAGCAAGATGTGCAGGACTAGTGATGCGATATATAAATGCGTGTGTTTATGCCTTTAGATCTAATGCAACATTTATTTTATTAAATGTAAGGGAAATGCTGAATGTAAGGGAAACCTCAGCGATAGAAAAAAAAACCCAGCAATCTCTCTTTCCAAAATTACGGATGGAGTAGTAGCTTTTAAAGCAGCATCGACGTTACAAACCTGGTAAATAAGTGAATGAGCTGCGAGCCAATCAGGGTTTTTTTTATATTATATCTTTGCACAGCTACACAGCATGGAGCCCGGATAGCTCAGTCGGTAGAGCATCAGACTTTTAATCTGAGGGTCCAGGGTTCAAGTCCCTGTTCGGGCGATCCAATTTTTTTTTTCAATTTTTTTTTTAAAAAAAATATTATTCCGAACGTTCTTTTAAAATTTCCATTTGGTTCCTCTATTTAATGTCACCGATATTCGCTCCGCCTACAGACGGATTTAAAACTAAAAGTCCTCATTTCCTACGCATTTTTTTTAAAAAAAGACACCGGAATTGTCTTTCGTTCTTTTCCCAATTTTATCCTATGAAAGAAGCGGTGGAGTTATCGATTAGCGCAATATTTTTGTGGAAGCGATTTTTTCTATTAAAAATCAATCTCGCCCGAACAGGGACTTGAACCCTGGACCCTCAGATTAAAAGTCTGATGCTCTACCGACTGAGCTATCCGGGCACTCTGCTGAAAGTTGTTCCCGCGGGCAAATGGCCTTTATCAATTTGAAAAAGAAAGAAAGGGAAATAAAGTTGAGTACTCGGGTTTTTTTTTAAATTACAGTTCGAACTTTATGCCGACTTCTGTGCTAATCTTTCGTTTCTGTGTCCTTTTCCATTTCTTATTTTTCAGAGATAATGTGGAAAGATAACAAACCAGATAGGCTTTGAAAAAGAATGAAAGAGTCAAACCAGTTACCTCAGTGTGAGTCTTAGGTGTGTATTCTGAAGATCCTGTTGTTTTATTTATTTATTAAATCCTGCTTCAAGCAACACATGCCACCTATTACTTTATTCCTTCAAAGTGAGAGACTAAAATATCTCTGCTCAAAAAAATAAAGGGAACACTTAAGCCACACAATATAACTCCAAGTAAATCAAACTTCTGTGAAATCAAACTGTCCACTTAGAAAGCAACACTGATTGACAATCAATTTCACATGCTGTTGTGCACATTCAACTTGGTACAGAACAAAGTATTCAATGAGAATATTTCATTCATTTGAGTCTAGGATTTGCGTGTTCCCTTTGTTTTTTGAGCATCAGAATTAGAATAGAATAGAATTCTTCATTGGCCAAGTGTGATTGGATTTGGACACACAAGGAATTTGTCTTGGGTGCATATGCTCTCAGTGTACATAAAAGAAAAGATACATTTGTCAAGAGTCATGAGGTACAACACTTAATGATTGTCATAGGGGTCAAATAATCAACCAGGAAACAATCAATATTAATAAAAATCCTATTGATACAATCAACAGATTACATCGGAAAACAATTATTAATATAAATTTTAAGGATGCAAGCTGTGAAGGGCTACAATTTTTTTACTACCACACTGTGGGCGTGGCTTATTTTGTGGGCGTGGCTTGCAGGCCATGTGACCAGGTGGAGTGGCTTGACAAACATGTGACCGGGATGGCTTAAAAGTCATGTGACTGGCTGAAAGGTGGCCAACTTGACATCATTCACATCAAGAGTTTGGGTTAGGGTGCCTGGCCTGGCCTCACCTCAAAGAGATACAATTTCCCTATTTAGTATTACTGAACATCTAAAATATACGATTGAATTCTATGTATGCCATATGTGTAAATACATATTACTCACAGGCACACAAAAATATACATTATCTACTATAGAAACTGTATGTGTATGTACAAACACACACGCATAGCTCTTCTAAAATTATACACATTCAACCTCATTTACTGTGATAGGAAAAACATACCCAGAGTTCAGAAGGGAAAAAAGAAAAAAAAAATCAAAATTTTTCTACTGGTTCTGCGTACCTGACCAAAATTTTTCTACAGGTACTGCATGCCTGACTGTTCCCGTAGGACCCCATCACTGGATACAAGCAACAAGTTACTGTCATACAGTCATTTGTGGGAGGAAATGGGTGATAGGAAAGATGAGAAAAAACCAGTAGTAATAGTAGTGCAGACGTAGTAAATACTGTAGTTTGACAGTGTTGAGGGAATTACTTGTTTAGCAGAGTGATGGCGTTTGGGAAAAAGTTTTCCTTGTGTCTAGTTGTCTTGGTGTGCAGCATTCAGTAGTTAGATTTTAAGGGTAGGAATTGAAACAGTTTATGTCCAGGATGCGAGGGGTCAGTAAATATTTTCACAGCCCTCTTAAATGAAATAAATAAATTTATTAGACTCCTTGCAGACTCTGGGCAGCGTACAGTAATGGAAAGATTACAGTATAATAATAACAATATAAATTATGATAAAAAGACATAATAAAACGATAACAGTGTAAGACAGTTAAAAAGCCCAAAAATAAAACAATCATTCAGCAAACGTTCATTCTTCTGGGCTGGAGCTAGATTGGTCTCGCTCAATGGCCCCAGGCCTACTGGCAGAGCCATGTTTTCATAGCCTTTTGGAAGGCTAGGAGAGTGGGGGCGATAGGAGTCTCTGGGCGTAGTTGATTCCATAGAGCCGGAGCTGCCACAGAGAAGGCCCTCCCATGTGGCTGATGGGACCTAGAGAAAGCCAACAGAAACAATGGATGTACAGTATTTGCCATATTGTATCATTTAATTGCCAACCTGAATTTGGCTCCCAAACCTTTCTGTCTAATGTAGGTTACTGTACTGATAGCAAGTTTCCAACAAACCTGAGTTTTGATGTTGCTCCTTTAGATTGCTTGAAAAAATTGATGACTGATTTCTCAAAATTACCGTAGCTAGCAAGCATTACATCTTATTTATCTATCTATCTATCTATCTATCTATCTATCTATCTATCTATCTATCTATCTATCTATTTAATTTGTATGCCGCCCCTCTCCGTAGACTCGGGGCAGCTCACAGCAGTGATAGAAACAATGTACAATACAAATCTAATAATACGAAGTTAAAAATCCATAATTTAAAAAACATGCACACAACACACCATACATAAATTATATAGGCCTGGGGAAGAGATTTCAATTCCCCCATGCCTGACAGCAGAGGTTGGCTTTGAGAAGTTTACAAAAGGCAAGGAGGGTGGGGGCAATTCTGATCTCTGGGGGGAGTTGGTTTCAGAGGGCCGGGGCCACCACAGATAAGGCTCTTCCCCTGTTCCTCGCCAAATGACATTGTTTAGTTGACGGGACCCGGAGAAGGCCAACTCTGTGGGACCTAACCGGTCGCTGGGATTCGTGCGGCAGAAGGCGGTCCCGGAGATATGAAATTTTGTCAGTACTTTATAATCCAATTGTTGCTCTATCTCTTCCTTACCATAAGTTGCCAATTTTTATAAGCATCTATTCTTGCACATAAACTCTTATTTTTGCAGTATACAAAAATATACTGCAAATATACTATCTTGGTTATAAAACCCTGGTTTTATCATAAGGAAAACTAATGGGGGGGAAACTGGCATAAATAAATTATCCCAATGTATAGCCTTTTGAGAGTTTCAGAATATTTCATCATCACCATGGTAAACAAATAAGAACATTACAAAATACCCAACTAATTTAGCTATGAGTTCAAAATCAATCTCAAGATAGAAACCATTGGTTGCATATCCGCATCAGTAGCTTCCTCTCTTAGTTTCAGGTTAGGATTGTATTTCTGGTACATAAGAGAGATGCAAGTTATGTGCAAATACACACAGAAGCGAACAACTGCAAAGTTTAAAACAAAGTTATGCAGTAATTGCCAGTTTCTTAAGCAAAATCTCTACAATTTCTTTCCAGATTTCACACTGCAAATATTGCATGTTACATGGTGCTACATTAGTATTTTTGTGTGTTTGTTATATTTTTTTCTGAACTGAAAAGAGCATGACTGATTTTGTTTAATTTTTAAACTGAAAGGTTTTTCTTAGAATTGCTGGATTTCTTAAAGCAATTAAAATAGTACTAAGGAAAGCAAGGAGTTGTTGAAACATGAAGTAGAAATTACAATTTCACTACAAGTCTAAGGCAATTTCATTATGATTCAACTTAGATAGGTTTTAGAGTAAACAAATACTCCCACAGTGTAGATGCTTACTCACTACTAAGTGGAATGTATTGAATGAGTCAGACTTCCAGTGACCTACAATACAGTATAAAGTGCTGTATGTATATTCCTGGTTAATGATATTGTATTGTATTTGCTCCCCGGTGTAATTTTATTTTTGTCCACTTGGGAGCAGTGGAAACAATGAAACTTTAAATATGTTGAAATAAAATTCAATATTATTAATGTACATAATTTCAATAAATTCAAATAAATACATGTATTAATGTTATTGCAAACATATAATGCTACCATCAGATCTAGGTTGCATAAGTCCCAATGACCAGGTGATCAAAATCTATATAGTAATAACATAACACCTTTATGAAACCAAGTGACTAAAGACAGTTTATGGTTACTTATCAGTAAAGATAGTTAAATGTATATTTTTAAGATTTTACCTGTTGACAAATTCTTAGAATTTTGAAATAATCTGAAATATACAACATGAAGTCATGTTGGTCCCAAAAACTTGGGATAAAAGTTCCAAGCAGAGAAGCAACTTAGAACAAAGGATAAATTTCCTGACAGTAGAGAAATTAATCCATGGAACAGCTTGCCTCCAGAAGTTGGGAATGCTCCAACATTGGAAGTTTTGAAGAAGATTTTGGATAACCATTTGTCTGAAGTAATGTAGGGTTTCCTGCCTAAGCATGGGGGTGGACTAGAAGACCTCCAAGGTCCCTTCCAACTCTGTTATTCTATTCTGTTCTGTTCTACTCTACTTTAACTAAATTGGCACTAAATTGGCATTTTTAAGGAGACAGAAAGAAAAAAAATACTGATTCAGAAAAATGTTAACTATACTTAATTTGAATTAAATATAAATATAAATAAATAAATAGCATTTAGTTTTTCTCCTGTATATGCATCATAAAGACTGCTAGAAAGAAAATTGCAAAGTCTATTAAATGTCATCCTTGTTGTGTCTAGATATTTCATGGGTGGGCTTCACTTCTAAGTAGCTTCATTTCTATCTGAAATGTTTAGCTGATGACAACGATGCTGATGATATCCATTCAGTCATGTCTGACTTCAAATTTCTAGGGACCAGGTCTCTCCTTAGCTTCTGATCTTTCACTGCTTCTTTGAGTTTTTTAATGCTTTGGTTGGTGTCAGCTTTGATGGTATCCAGCCACTGTGTTATTTGATGCCTTGGTTTCCTTTTTCCATTAACTCTTCCAAACATAATTGCTTTATTAAGTGGAAATTTCTATTTAGTTAAAATAGAATAACAGAATTGGAAGGGACCTTGGAGATCTTCTAGTCCCGGGGTAGGCAAAGTTGGCTCTTCTATGATTTGTGGACTTCAACTCCCAGAATTCCTGAGCCAATCATGGTAGCTCAGGAATTCTGGGGGTTGAAGTCCACATGTCATAGAAGAGCCAACTTCGCCTACTCCTGTTCTAGTTTAACCCCCTGCTTAGGCAAGAAACTTTGCACCACTTCAGACAAATGGTTATCCAATATCTTAAAAACTTCCAGTGCTGGAGCATTCACTACTTCTGGAGGCAAGCTGTTCCACAGATTAATTATTCTTCTTAGTTCTAAATTGCTTCTCTCCTTGATTAGTTCCCACCCATTGCTTCTTGTTCTATTCTCAGGTGTTTTCAGTTATATGAAATTTCTCAATCCAGGAGAGAAAATACAAGCTATATTCAAACACTGCAAGAAAGGATAATACCATTCTAGAATAATATGTCAATTGGAAAAGAAGAATTTGAATTATTCTTGCTTTCAGGAAGACTAAATGAATATACAGTATTACCTAGTTAAATTGGTAATTGGGAGAAATAATTCAAATAAACCTTTCTTTCCAGATTAATGGAATGTACACCTATGAAAAAACAATGCTCTATTCCTTTCAATACAACATCAGAGGGGTCTCAAAAGTTAATTATTACTCAGGCAAAGCCATCAAAGTCAGGTCATCAATCACTTGCAGTAATGATGGCAATCTCAGGTGGCCATAGAAGCCAAATGATTAAATACTGTTCCTACTTGATTTTAAACACATGAGGATCCTTTTTCTCAATGCACCATATCAATTACATTAATGCATTCCTGCAACAAGCTTTCACAATGACATTGTAGGTGTACAGTTAATACACTTAATCCTAATTCTAGTGCTAATTCATGCTTTGAGAATTACTTCTGAGTATGGAGTCAGTCAAGATATCCTTCCTTTGTTCTTGACATTTATTTTTTGTTATACTATATTATTTTATTCTTAAAATGGCCATGATTGAGGGCGCTTTAGGCAACATTCACTTTCAATAGGCAACATTTCACTTCCAATTCCTTGGGGTACAATATCAGATTTTCTTTTTTTTAAAAAAATGTTCCTCTCCCCTTTCTTTTTCCTACCTTGGGGTCTCTTTCCCATCCCCTATTATTTCTCACCCTAAATTCTAAGTAGCATTATTAAATTTGTTGTTTTTCTTTCTTTAAAACTTTTAATTAGGTAGGATGTTCAAAGATCCTCTGTACTTTATTTTTTCCAAAAATCATTTAAGAGAGGAATGAAGATGTTGTAGGAATAAGAATGAACATACATTGATTTTTCAGAAAAAGGATAATGTTGATTTAGTCTTTGATACCCTTTATCCTAATATTATCTGATGAAATTGTTTCCACAATAGATACTTTAAGCCTTAAAGGCATCAGAGCACTTTTTCTCACTTTGTAAGCTAGTACAGCTGCCTTTCCATAATTTCATTTTATTTGATTGGATTCTATTCTTAATGTGACAACATCTGGATCTAATATAATGTCCATTAAAAGTTGTGCTCTGGAAACTAAGAATATCTTACTGTTTTGGAATCCAAAAATTAGATGCCTAACTGGTTTCATATGATACAAAAGAGGCTGCCAACTAACACAAAGATAGTTGGCACTGGCCAGTTAATAGAAAAGGATTGACATGTGCTTGATAAAAGTTACAGCATAAAATTGCATTATTTATTTTATTCCTTTTTTTTTAAATAAAAAGTTTACAATGTCCTTGCACAGTTGAGCATGTATTTTTTTTCCCCTCAAGGTGTTTTACACAAAATAATACAGGTTTTGCTCCAAATCCTGCAGGCCTTTTCTTGTTATAGGACAAGCTTAAAAAGAGATGTCACAAAAGAAAAGAATGGAGGACTGCAAAGAAGAAGAAGAAGAAGAAGAAGAAGAAGAAAAAAGTCACAGGCCAACTTTATCATTTAATTTGCTGCACGTTTGTGAGTGTTTGAAACAATTTTCCTGGTGGTATAAAGCAAAGGATTTTTGTCCGGCAACCTTAGGAGGTGCCCCAGATTGTTAAAAAAATCCATCTCCATTGCCTCAGGGCTAGAATGGGATGGGGGGGGGGGGTTGGGTCTGCAAGGCTTAAGGAACCCTACATGGCTTAGGACCAGTGTATTTATGGGACCACCTGTCACCTCATACTTCCCATTGGCCAATAAGGGCCCACAGAGTTGGCCTTCTCCGGGTCCCATCCGCCAAACAATGCTGGTTGGTAGAACCACAGGGAAGGGCCTTCTCTGTAGTGGCTCTGATGTTTTGGAACCAACTGCTTCCAGAAATCCGCACTATCCCTACCCTACCAGCCTTTCAGAAAGCTATTAAGATCTGGCTTTTCTGGCGCGCCTGGGACCATGAATGATTAAAAGAATGTATGACTTCATTATGTTTTTATACTTTTACTGCATAGGCTGCCGATTGGTTTCTTGACACAATTCGAAGTATTGGTAATGACCTACATGGCATTGGGCCATATTACTTGCGGGACCACCTCCTGCCATATGAATCCCAGTGACTGGTTAGGTCCCATAGAGTCGGCCTTCTCCAGGTACAGTCAACTAGACAATGTCGCTTGGTGGGGCCTAGTGGAAGAGTCTTCTCTGTGGGGGCCCTGGCCCTCAGGAATCAGCTTTCCCCTGAGATTCGCACCGCCCCCCACCCTCTTCCACATTCATAGTAGTCTTAAGACTCATTTATGTCCCCAGGCTTGGGGTGATTAGATCTCAGTCCCTAGCCGAGGAATGTTTGTATGTTTGTTGTTTGAATGGGTATGACTGATTTTTTTTTTAAGCATAACTGGGGATTTTAGATTGTTTAATTTTAATCAATTGGATTTAAGTGCTATATTCTGTTCTGTTTATATGTTGCAAGCTGCCCTGAGTCTTCCGAGAGGGGCAGCATATAAATCCAAATAGATGAATGAATGAATGAATGAATGAATGAATGAATGAATGAAGGAAGGAAGGAAGGAAGGAAGGAAGGAAGGAAGGAAGGAATACAAGAAATAGTATAAGGGCAGACTAGATGCTGGCTGGGGAATTCTGGGAGTTGAAGTCCAGATATCTTCAAGTTGCCAAGGTTGGGAAACACTGGACTAGATGGACCATGAGGTCTTTTTCTGCCATCAATCTTCTATGTTTCTATGTTTCGAAGGAAGGAAGGAAGGAAGGATGGAAGGAAGGAAGGAAGGATTATTGTACCTTTTTGTATTTATTTTTTTATTCTTGTTATAATTGTAAGCCGCCCAGAATCCACTGGAGTTGGGCGGCATATAAATCTTGTTAAATAAATAAATTAAATAAATAAATAAATGAGGAGAAGACAGAAAACCAGGTTGGGTTTTCAGTATTCCATTAACTGCCCCAAGTTGACTTTGTCGGACGACGGCGAGTTCATCCAGCCGACGCGCGAGGTCTCCGGCAGGGGGCGCGTTTCCTTTCTGTCCCTCCCTCCCTTTCTTTCCCCTTCTATTGTCTCTCTGTACGTTTTGCATCGCCTTCCCCCCCCCCCCCCCCCACCTCGTTCGCTCGACTCAAACGACGCATTTTGAAAGCCTGGTAGAGGTTCATTCAGCGGCAGCAGCAGCAGCTGCGGCGGCTAACTTTCCCGGAGCGCCTCGTTTCCTGCTTTGGATTTTAATGCCAGCTGCTGGAGGATTAAAGCGGCTCATCGGGAGGGCTATCCCGGAATTTATCCCCCCCGCCCCCCGAACCGAAGCGAGGAAGGCGAGAGGGGCGTTGTGGCAAACGAAAGGCAAGAGGAATTCTCTCCTTGGGGAAACTGCTGCGGGAGGATCCAGGAAATCAGGTAAGGAATCGACCAGCTGCAGAGGATACTAGATCAAACTAAGAACTGCCTGCTATCCTGACACAATAGATTTGGTAACTGCTGGATCTCACTCTTTCAGAAATAGAGAAATCTGTGCCAATTTCTTTTATATTTACCAGCTATGGGGGGGGGGGGGTACACACACACACACACACACACACACATACACAACTACCTTGCAAAGGAACTAACGCCAATTATGCACAAGCGTTATCAGTAGCTACAATCCACATAAATGATAGAATTATATGCAATTTACTGCACAGCCAATTAACAAGAAACATTTTTTTAAAAAAATACTAAGGTAACAAATATAAATGAATCTCCAAACTTGCGAATAGCACAAATTCCATCATAGTCTGTTACATTCAGAGATTGAAAATTGAATTTAAATTACATTATTATTAAATGACCCAGTGATTGGCAGTTAAACATACTCCCTTTGTGGAAAAGGACTGGGGGAAGGAAGGCAGACCTTGCTGCTGAGAGGGAACTGTTGCAGCCGCCCAACCTTTGGAGAGTCGTTTCAAACCTTGATGAGCAGGTTGTAATGTTGAATGGTTAGAGAGGCGGATCCTGCCCAGTTCCTGTAATAACTTCACCTAAGCTGCAGAGGTAGATGTTTTGTTTTGCCTTTAATGGTTTTAGTAGGGTGTGCTTTAGTAAGATCCTCCGGAGTTGTGTTTCTTTCTACCCCATCCTATCCCATGGCTGGGAATGAAGAAGGGAGTTAAGATTATAAAAGGGGGTGCAAGAGTGAAAAACCGAATACTTTGAACGTGGATGGCCGTATTAACTCTTCTGCCAAAGCTTTTCAGGGCTGCCTGTAAGTCCTGATACAATTCACCCTCCCCCTTTCCTTTAAACAAATATTTGAAGTAGCCTTCTCCAGCTGGCGTTCTGGTATTCTCATAATAGAATAGAATGGAATGGAATTCTTTATTGGCCAAGTGTGGTTGCACACACAAGGAACTTGTCTTTGGTGCATATGCTCTCAGTGTACATAAAAGAAAAAAAGATACATTTGTTAAGAATCATGAAGTACTGTACTGATTGTCATAGGGGTCAAATAAGCAATGAGGAAACAATCAATATAGCCGCCCCGAGTCTCCGGAGAGGGGCGGCATACAAATCCAATAAATAATAATAATATTAATAAATATTATACTTCCCCCATCATCCATAATTGAGCATCAGAGAGATAGAAGCGTAAAGGAATGAATATGAATTCCTTAAATTAGAAGGAGAGTGTACGGTTAGGATTTGGTTCACAGCATTGTAACAGCATATGCGGCCGCGAGAGCTATTGTGGGGTTACCTAGGTTTGCCAATGTTTCTCCTACACTCCGTGGCTTGCATTGGCTGCCGATCAGTTTCCGGTAACAATTCAAAGTGTTGGTAATAAACTATAAAGCCCTACATGCCATCGGACCAGAATACCAGCGGCCGATAAGGTCCCACAGAGTTGGCCTTCTCCGGGTCCCATAGACTAAACTAAACAATGTCATCTGGCGGGCTCCAAGGGAATAGCCTTCTCTGTGGCGGCCCCTGCCCTCTGGAATCAACTCCCCCCAGAGATTAGAACTGCCCCCACCCTCCTTGTCTTTCGTAAATTACTTAAGACCCACCTATATCGCCAGGCAGGGGGAATTGAGACATCACTCCCAGGATTATAGAGTTTTATGCATGGTATGCTTGTGTTGTATGGTTTTTTAAATGATGGGTTTTTAGATGTTTTCTTTTAATTATTAGATTTGTTATGCTGTATATTGTTTTTGTCATTGTTGTAAGCTGCCCCGAGTCTATGGAGAGGGGCGGCATACAAATCTAATATATTATTATTATTATTATTATTATTATTATTATTATTATTATTATTATTGGAATTTCTCACCAAACTCCTGATTAAAAGAGCTTCTTTCATAACTATTCCAGGAGTTCTATACATCTGCATTATGACTATCTATGCTAAAATATCTAGTGCAATTTATTGGGATTTATTTTATCATTAATTAAAATGATGGACAGCAGGATAAAATCCTCAATTGCAGAGGGATGTCTAATTTTCTTTGCAGAAGGAAAACAGGAGCTTTTGACCCTAGTTTAAAAAATATGCCTTTTTGGGCCAGATACAGGTTGCTTGTAACTCATTTTCTTTGTGCTGTCCAGCCCAGCTTTGTAAAAATTAAAATAAATAATAACAGGAACATGAGACTGGATTTGGTGAGGTCTGTAAGTGTAAGGCTATGTGTTTAACAAGTAGATGAGGATAAAAATGGCAACCTTGATTTAAATCCATGGACATTATGTCCTTCACAACTATTTCTGTATCTTCTCTTCTTCACTGTGGTCTTAGTAGCCTTGTATTCCAGTACTGCATTATGTCATTACATTATAACATTGAAGCAGTTCCAAAGATGTCTTACACTTCTTCTTCATTTTAGTGTGGCTACTGAGAAGGTGTGTGATCCACCTTAGCACAAACAGTTGCTTTAGGGTTTTAATATTTCCCCTATTGGCTTAAAAGCCAACAATTATATATAATTCTGGTTATACATTACAATGCTTACCTACTTCCTAAGCTTTACACTATCTTTTCTTTAAGCGTATTTATTATTCCCAAAGTCAAAATAGAAAGCAATGTAAATAAAAACATAAATAGTATTAAAACAAAGACAATTCTAGGATTCCTCTGAACAGGCTAATTGGTGTCAATGACATGGGAAGAAGGAAGAGGTCTGGTAAGTTTTGGCATTGATTTCCAGCAATCTTTAGAAGAGGCCAGTCCCTTTATTATTCAAGGCCAACTAGAAAAGCTTTATCTGCAGTGAAATCTGCCTGGCAATGGAAGAAGACTGCCCCTCCCCAGCTGGCAGAGCTGTGCCGGTAAGGGCTCATTGGCTACATTGCCATGGATTCCTAGCAAACAAAAGGCATAACATGACTGGGTCAGGCTGAACGGTTCCATTTATTGCAAGGGAAAAGTAGCAGGCGTTTGGCTTAGAGCAGCAGGGAATTTAAAATCCACCATAGCTACTAGCAAACTTCACAGCAACCTTTCTCCAATCTGATCCTCTCTGTGTCTTCAACCAATTTCATCTGCACTGGTCAGAATATGTACACGACTGTTGGGTATACAAAGAATGCCCTATTTACCAATTGCTATGCTGTCATCTAGTGCAGTGGCTCCCCAACCTTTTGCCCTCTCCCAAGAACCAGTGCAGTGGAGAAGGGTCTTTCTGTGGACCGGAGGGAGTGTGTTTTTGCATACTGCCTGCATCCTGCAGATAGGGCTTCGTTTGTTTGTGTGGTCCAGTTGCTGACATGCTGTGGACCAGTGTTGGTCTATAGACCGGGGATTGGGGACCGGTGCCGTGGAGAAGGGTCTTTCCGTGCACCAAAGGGGGCGTGGTTCTGCATCCCACAGATGGGGCTTCGCTTATTTGTGTGGTCCAATTGCTGGCATGCTGTGGACCAGTGTCGGTCCATGGACCGGGGATTGGGGACCCCCTAATCTAATGGTCCTCTGGATTTTTGCAATCAAGATAAAGTAGCTCTTTCAAATGGGAAGATGATTTCCCTTCCTCCCCCACCCCCATTAAACACCTGTCATTTAGGTAAATCTACTAACTGGGAAGAAGTGCAGATGGTGAAGATTTGCTGATGATGCCTTTGAAAATTAGCCTTCTCAAACTAGGGCTTGGTGTGTGGCTAAACTAGGACTTGGTGTGTGGCTATATCATTTGCCCTTTTGGTCATTTTTAAACAGGGATTCTCTTTCGCTTTTCTCTCCTCTCTTTTCTTATCAATTTCTCTAGTTTATTTCCACCCAGATCTGTTCTTTCCTTTTCTCTCTCCCATCTGCATCCTGATTTCCTCCTCCCTCCCCCCTCTTTTTTTTTTTTGCTATTTCTGCTGGAGAGAGGAAGGGGTCTATATGTGTGTGTGCTTCTGTTCATTTACACAGTTTACATTTACTGGTTCATTTACACAGGTGGGATATCAATTGAATAAAACGATTGTCTTATTTTAGAGGCAATGGATGTCATTTAACCATTTGTTTAATAGGAATCTATTTTACCCTGGAGTTTCCATCTTGGGAGATAGCTATGCAAGGATGCCCCTTCCCACATAGCTATCCACACACGTACAGCCCCTTTGCCAGAGGGAGGGGAATCTTAAGGATTGATTTCAGCTGCATCTGGCAACACCCAAGTTCTCAACGAGGGAAATCTGGCATTGCACGAAATGTCTGTAGAAATGTATAATTTGATGTTTCTGCTTAATGATTCTTATGAGGAGTAGAGGGGGCTGTTTTAATTTAAGGTTTATCTTCTTTTTGGGTAAAGAACATTTAAGGTTTACAGCAGGCAATCAACATGATAGGCTTGTCGGCTACTCCGTTTCATACATTGTCTGTTCGTTGCATGTAAGATAGCAGTTGCTTTGCGAGCCAAAAATTTCAGTTTGGGGGCTCCTGCAGAAAGGGCTGGAAAAGGCAGAAGTCTGGAAGGTCATTGCTACCAGTGTTGAGTTGATTCCAAAAGCTTGCTAGTCGGTCTGCTTTTTAAACCTTAAAGGCATAACTAGTGGCAGATATATTAATGAATAGTTGCTTGGGGCTGCCTACTCTAGAAATATCCAAAGAAGAATTTTTGTATGCAGAGTATTAGAATAATAGCCTGGGTTCTGCCCTTGGAGAAGGATTTCTGTTGATGCGAGTGTTTAAATGGATAAATAATGCTGTACTAGGCAGTATTGTACTGCAGCACTTTGGTGTATTCAGTAGGAATCCCTGAACAGAGGTGGAGTCAAAAATATTATGAATGAATGATTCTATTGTTGGACAGAAGCTGGAGGCACTGTTTGAACAAGGTTACACCTAAAAAGAGGGATCCCTTTGCTTTCTTTTATACTGAGATAAAGGGAAGAGACACCTTGCAAAAGAGGTGATATATTAGTTTTGTGCTGATATAGTCAAGAGAGACAGAACTTTACTTTAAATACCAGCTGCTTCGACTTAGAACTAACTCAAAGAAGAGCTTTTGTGCTTTGTGTATGGAAAAACAAAAAACAGCTATAGCACAACTTCCTCCAACATGATGCTGTCCAGAATATTTAGATTTTATTTATTTATTTATTTATTACTTAGATTTGTATGCCGCCCCTCTCCGAAGACTCGGGGCGGCTCACAACACGTGGAAACAAATCATAAATAATCTGACAATTTAAAATATTAAAGATTTAAAAAAGACCCCATATACTAACAGGCATACACACAAGCATACCATATATAAATTAAACATGCCCAGGGGAAGATGTTTCAGTTCCCCCATGTGAAATACCCATCAGCTTTAGGCAACGTAGGAAATGATCCCGGATTATGGCAGATGTAGAGTCAAACATTTGAAAGGCCATTAAATTTGTTTTGTCAAAAGCAGCTGTTTATCGGCTCAACAAGGCATAATTTTGTAGTTGTATTTTTTTTTCCTTTTGCTCATCAGCTACAGAGTTAAGCTAAAATGTTAGGCTTTCCTTATCTGGCAAGGGATGATGGAGAATGCAAGTGCCATTTGTTCTAGTGATCTGTTCCATAGGTACAGGGGAGGAGGTTAATCACTTTCTCCCCAGCTTGTCCAAGAACTCTTGACAAAACAGCTGCAAGTCATTATAAGACTGCTTGGTGAGGACAATTGTGTTAGATGGACTGGAGATAATTTGCTTAGGTGAAATGGCCAATGTGCAAAAATCTGGACTGTGAAAAGACAGTTGGGGATGAGAGCAATATCAAGCATAAAAATTAATTACATAACGAATTGTTTATTACAGCCATAAGGCCAGAAGCAATTACTTAATGTTTTAGATATGCAATAAATTTTAGTTAATTAAAAGCATTTGACTTGATAATTAAGTTTGAAGACCCGTTCCTTTGTTTTTAATGCTTAGGATATATTTCTGCAGCCTCAACTACTCGTGTAAATTGTATGAATGTGCTATATTAGATTTATACCGTAAGTATGCAAATACAGTACTGTATACTTGTCTCTTTTGGCTCCTAATAGAGATTTTCAAAGTTCTTAGCAGGTGAAGCATATTGTATCCACCTAGAAAGAAATGCCAATTATTCTGATGCTTATACACTGAGGAATAATCAGGATTTGGCTGTGACTGCCATTACAGTGCAGTTGGATGTCTGATCCTGTGCAAAGCTGGGCCCCTCTGTGTCTTTGCCTGAGAGGTGCAGCTGACTGTTTCTGCAGTGCAAATTGTCATGCGTGGCTGATTTGGACCAAAACTTCTGCATAGAAAATGAGAGCTGTGCAGAAATGAATTCTGAGAAGTAATAAAGTGATCCAGCAGTAAAGCTTACATTCGCTTAGCATTAGGAGTTGCAACTGGCACAAAAGAGTTGACTTTGGCAAACTTTTCAGGTGGCGTTATGATACCAAGAATTTTTAAAATTGTTATTGTAAGAGATGAGAAATGTTGCAGGAGATGCTAAGAATGTATCCTCTAAAAACATTGTATTTATTTATTATTTATTAATTGGACTTGGGATGGCACACAACATATATAAAAAACATAGTGGTACATCTAATCCAATTAATATAATTGAAAACCCTAAAAATCCTAAAATCATTTAAACCAATTCATAATCCCTCTTCATTTGTTCTGTTTTGTATTTAACTTTACAAAACAGAAAATACTAGAATATGGAGTCAAATATTCAAGATATGAATGATGAATGAATTAGAACAAATGAAAATATTTTATGTACAAAAGGTCAATGTTGAATTCACGGCCACAATACATATAGCCATGGTCCCTAGCATGGCTTTGCTTAATGGGAGAAAATACAAATTCATGGCAGATAAGACAATCTTTAAGTTATTTTAGTAGTTGTGTTTTCTATATAGTTTTTCCACTTGGAGGCTTCTTTAAATCAACTGCTGAGGTTATGAGCATGAGGATACTTGTCTGGGTTCCAAGTAACACCCCCAACGCAAGAAAACTCAAAGGTTAGAAGTTCCTCAAAGTTCCATTTTATTAGGGATGTCATATTGGCATATCTGGGAAAAACTGAATCTGAAAGCTCCCAGGTTGTCCCCATCCAAAAGAAACCCAAGTCCCTTCTCCTGCACCCACATGTCTATCACATGGTCCAATCAATGCACCGTTCCCAACCAGAGATGCCTCCCAGTGACGCCACTCCAGGTGCAGGCCGAATGTCCTTGGCTCTCAAAGTAAGGAATGTTATGGCTAGATATCCCCACAACTCCATATAATTCCCCCCTCCCAGTTTCCCACAACACTGTGGCAGCCCTGAAGAACCCTAGTCAGACTACACCTAGTGTACTGCATTCAATTTTGGTCACCCCACTACAAAAAGAACATTGAAACTCTAGAGAAAGTACAGAAAAGAGCAACTAAAATGATAAAGGAACTGGAAACCAAGACATACTAAGAGAGGTTGCTGGAACTGGGCATGGATAGTTTAACAAAAAGGAGGGCCAGCGGGGACATGGTAACAGCATACAGATATTTGAGGGGTTGCCACAGAGAGGAGTGGGTCACACTATTTTCCAGTGTACCAGAGGGCCAGACCAGGAGCAACGGATGGAAACTGACCAAGGAGAGATTCAACCTGGAAATAAGGAAGAACTTTCTAACAGTGAGAACAATCAACCAGTGGAACAGCCTGCCAGCAGAGGTTGTGAACACCCCATCACTTGACACATTCAAAAGAAAATTGGACTGCCATCTGGTTGGGGTGGTGTAGGGTTTCCTGCTTGAGCAGGAGGTTGGACTTGATGACCTGCAAGGTCCCTTCCAACTCTAATAATAAATCAAATCAAATCCAAAGAAAAGGATGGTCTCCAAGGCTGACTCCTGCCTTGCATATGGGTGGTACATTGTCATTTAATCCAATCCAGCTTTTCTAATATTTTTTATAAAATTGAAACAATGCAGTGCAAAAATATTAGATTAATTAATTCTAAGCATTAGCTTATTAAGCTAATGAAGTTGAATATGTTGCCTTTTCAACCCAAGAGTATAGTATGGCATTGTTCGGGTTGCCCATTTGGCTCTTTTTTCTCACTTTGGTGTCTTCTGGAAGCTTCCCTGAAGCCTCTGGAGGGCAAAATGGCCTTCCCAAGGCTGAAAACCTGCTGGCCACTTGGAGATGACATAGAGCAATGCCTCCCGTGCCCTCCGATATGGCTTCCTGTGCCACCTGTGCTATGCGTGCCATAGGGGTTTGTTTGTTTATCTGTGTCGCGTTTGTTCATGATTAAAGTCCGTTAGAACCTTAATTGGAGGCGATAGATAGAAGCTTTTAGTCATTTGTTCAAAACAAGATTTCTTTTATTATAAAAGTAGAAAATAAAACATGTCTCGGTGGACAACATAACAAATACGTCTTACATAATGGAGGATAGAAAAGAGAATGGAGTTTTAGGATGAAGAAGAAGGAAGTGATGTTAGATTTGGCAGGATGTTACATCATAATAGGAGGATCTTAGTAAGGCACACAAAGTTAACTCTTTAATTACTAAATGTCTCTGGGGCTGGCAATATTCAGCGTGACAATCTGTCTGTCTGTTTGTCTATTTCTCTCTCTCTCTCTCTCTCTCTCTATCTATCTATCTATCTATCTATCTACCTCTATCATCTATCTATCAATCTATCTATCTATCTATCTATCTATCTATCTATCTATCTATCTATCCATCCATCCATCCATCCATTCATCTATCTATCTATCTCTATCATCTATCTATCTATCTATCTATCTATCTATCTATCTATCTATCTATCTATCTATCTATATCCATCCATCCATCCATCCATCCATCCATCCATCCATCTATCTATCTATCTCTATCATCTATCTATCTATCTATCTATCTATCTATCTATCTATCTATCTATCTATCTATCTATCTATCTATCTATCTATCTATCTATCTCTATCATCTATCTACCTACCTACCTACCCACCTACCTACCTACCTACCTACCTACCTATTTGACTACTATGCCGCCCCATCCCGAAGGACTCAGGGCGGCTTACAACAATAATAAAAATACAGTATAAATACTGTAGATACAAAGTGACAAAAAGAAGTCGAACATTATCTAAAACTAAAACATTACTGCCATCACTGTCCTATATTATCATTATTTACACAAGATTAATGATGTCTTTATTTTCCACCAAGGCTCATGCTTCCTTCAATTCAGTTACTCATTCATGTAAATCAGAAGTGGGGAACTTTGTGTCTTTTATGATTTATGGCCTTCAACTCCCAGAATTCCTGAATTAGCATTGTGGAGTTGAAGTCCACAAGTCATAAAAGAGACATAGTTCCGCACCCTTAATGTAAATGAATGCTTGGTAAAAGATCAGACAGAAGATAATTTTTTTTCTCCAGAACCTGCCAGGATTATAGTTGCTCTGCCTGGAAGTAGTAGACGTGTTCTGGCCTTATTCTTTTCAAGAAGCACAGGAGAAAGATTAAAATGATACAACCTTTTAAAATAATAAGCTACAGTTGACCACTTGATTCTGTGGTATTTTAATATCCAGGTACTCTTTTTGTATGTCTGTACCTGCAAAAGCCGGCATGCTGAATATACAGACCTTTCACCAAGTAAAGCAATGCAAATAATAAACTATGATTCATTCTTTTACATACCTATCACCAATGTCTTCCAGATGAGTTGGATTTGGCCGTCTTTAAAAAAAATAAAGTTCCTATTAGACATACCCTAAAGCATGTCTCATTGAGAAGTTGTATTTCCTCAGTGAACAGCTTTTCTTTTGGTAGAGATTACCCCATGTACAAATACTACCAGAAGTAATCATAACATTTACACAACTTCTGGTTGCTTCTCTTCTAGTTCAAGTGAAGGCAGTAAACAGTAAGCAATAAACAGGAGCACAGGATATAATTATCCCATATAGTTTTTTAATGTATTAGATTTGTTTTACTGTATACGCTTTGTTTTTACACTGTATCCTGTGAGCCGCCCGGAGTTTTCGGAGAAGGGCAACATACAAATCTAATAAATAAATAAATAAATAAATTTGGAAAACAAACTGACATACTATGGCATGAGTAGTTTTAGGAGTAGCCACCTACATCATATGCTTGAAATGTATCCTTTTATACAGGATTGGATAATCATTCTTAATGAAAGTATATATATATATATATATTGCTCAAAAAAAAAAAGGGAATACATAACACATCCTAGATAACACAAATAACACATCCTAGATCTGAATGAATGTAATATTCTCATTGAATATTTCATTAGCGCAACTATTCCATTTGCACAACAGCATGTGAAATTGATTGTCAATCAGTGTTGCTTTCTAAGTGGACAGTTTGATTTCACAGAAGTTTGATTTACTTGGAGTTATATTCTGTTGTTAAAGTGTTCCTTTATTTTTTTGAGCTGTGTATATAAGATCAAATGACCTGATTTTCATGTTAGACAGTCATTTTACTTAATTGTGCAGGCTGTGGAGTGTTGGTGTAACATGGGCATACCTGCACGATCTGAAGTTTCCAAACACTTTTCAAAGGTAGCCCCATGTAGAGAGCATTACAGTAGTCAAACCTCGAGGTGATGAGGGCATGAGTGACTGTGAACAATGAGTCCTGGTCCAGATAGGGCTGCAACTGGTGCACCAGGCGAACCTGGGCAAACGCCCCCCTCGCCACAGCTGAAAAATGGTCCTTATTTTTTCTGTATCTGTCCTAATAAAAAATGCAATTAAGATTATTTAATATTTTAATTGCATTTAAATATTAAAGTATTTAAATTTAAATATTAAAGTAATTTAATAAATTATTAGTCATAGTCTTGCTTTGATTTCATAGGTTTTAGGAATCAGTTGTTCTTGTACCTGCCTACATCCTCTCTCCCAAAGAAGGTGGGGCTGTGCTGAGTCCTCCTTCTCCAGCGGCTGCAAGTGATCTTCATGCTTGGCGGTTCATGCTGTCAGTAGGGAGAGGGGGCGAGTGGAGGATGGGAAACAGGCCTGGCTGTGAATTCCCACAGACTTCAGTGCAATTTTTCTGCTTGACTTCCCATGTCTGTTTCCTGAGCTTGAGCAGGTGGTGCTCAGCTGCTGGAAATACAAGAGCTCTGGCCTCAGGCTGTTCAAATTTGGGCTGGTATAGCCCACAAGCATTCAGACACATGTCCCTTCTACCAGATGGGTTACCCTCCCCCCTGCAACTTGCTTTTAAAGGGCTTCTTTTCATGTGGTTTCCTGCAGTCGTAAGCCAAAATTGGTGGTGGGCTATAGAGAGACAGCCTCCTCAATTTGCTGCTGTTTCTGTAGAAAATCATTCCTCCCACCCCCTTGCATTTTCTTGCATCCTAAGATAAGAAATTGCATTCCTGCATTGGTCATTAGATGGACAGCTATTTTAAAAAATAAATAAAATAATAATGTTGCTGAACTTTCTGGGCAATAGACCCTAGATTCACAGCAAATCAAAAAGCATATCAAAGGACAGAATTCTATATGTTTTGAAGTCTGAGGTATATTTTAGCTTCTGAAATTGATTGGGTATACAGTACTGTATATTTAAATAAAAAATGTAACAAATGTTACATTTAAAGCTCCCATTGTAGTGAATGGGCCACAGTGTGTCTGCAAGATCCCAAAATAAAATATTTTAAAAATAACACGATCACAACCACTGCATAAACATGGTGCAGCGGTAGAAGAAATATTTTCTCATTCCCATCAGCCATTATGCAGTACCGAATTATTTTGATTTTATTTCTCCACTTTTGTAATTTTTCCCACATTGTGTAGAGAAAAATTCAGTGTTGGTACCTTTAAAATATCTCTACAACTTTAACATTTTTTAAAAAAAAATCTATTTGTTTGTTTGTTTTTTCAAACCCTCCAAATCTTATCTTAACATGATTATTGTTCTCATTTACATTTATTTTAGACAAGGTTTGGCAATTCTCAGGCTATTTGATCACCCAGAACACTATATTTGCAGGGATGTTGGATCCAGAGATGAATGAATTTGCAACCATAGAAACAACCATTATTTTATTCCAGGAGGTAATAACTAGGCAGCATAGTATTTAATGGGCAAAAGCTGATAATTGCCCTGAATAATGTAACCATCTCAATGCTTCATGCTGCATAGGAAGATTCTGCCCACACCCTGATTTAAGTCACTCTTAAATTAAAGGAAAAGAATCAGTTTTATGAGATGTTATCTTATCCACCAATCTACAAAGGTAGTAATTTTATGAGATGTTATCTTATCCACTGGTTACAAAGGAAGACTGCATTACATTGTGATAAGAATTGCTCTTGAGCAAGGTGTATGCTTTGTTGAATCCTTGGATGAGTCTCAATGTCCTTTTCATTTTATAGGATGATCTTACAAAAGGGTACACGGCTCAAAACCATGCTTCCTGCTTAAAATTCCTATTTTACAAAGCATAATTATTCATCTAATAGACATATATTTGGTGATGGCCGTGCATTGTTTGTGTTGGAGATATTAATTGTTTGCTTCTAGTTTTATTTCTTTATTCATTTATTTCTATCCCACCTTTATTATTTTTACAATTAACTCAAGGGGTCAATCCAATCCAACACACCTTCCATTTCCAATTTGCCTTTTCCTTCTATTACCATGGAATTAGACATACTGTACTCTCATATCCTCATTTAAACTAGATTAAAAAGGTGGGGGTTGGGGGGGACGACCAGAAGACCATGCAAATCAGTCCATGAATGATTGAGGCATGAGTTCAACTTGAAGGGAACTTTATCTCTAATTTTTATGAACTTGTACTTCAACCTGAAGAATATACAAAATTACTCCTTGTGGCTTTAGCAATTATTACTGTAACTTAAATACGGCGTTTGTTTCCAAGATTCTTATGAGATTCTTTACATTGGCTTTTAGCAAGAAGTGGAAGATCATTACTAATCTTTAATAGCACATCAGGCAGTAGGGAAAGCAAGTAGGATGCTTGGCTGCATAGCTAGAGGTATAACAAGCAGGAAGAGGGTAGGGAAGTCAGGCGGTAGGGAAAGCAAGTAGGATGCTTGGCTGCATAGCTAGAGGTATAACAAGCAGGAAGAGGGAGATTATGATCCCGCTATATAGAGTGCTGGGGTGAGACCACATTTGGAATACTGTGTTCAGTTCTGGAGACCTCACCTACAAAAGGATATTGACAAAATTGAACGGGTCCAAAGACGGGCTACAAGAATGGTGGAAGGTCTTAAGCATAAAACGTATCAGGAAAGACTTAATGAACTCAATCTGTATAGTCTGGAGGACAGAAGGGGAAGGGGGGACATGATTGAAACATTTAAATATGTTAAAGGGTTAAATAAAGTCCAGGAGGGAAGTGTTTTTAATAGGAAAGTAAACACAAGAACAAGGGGACACAATCTGAAGTTAGTTGGGGGAAAGATCAAAAGCAACATGAGAAAATATTATTTTACTGAAAGAGTAGTAGATCCTTGGAACAAACTTCCAGCAGACGTGGTAGATAAATCCACAGTAACTGAATTTAAACATGCCTGGGATAAACATATATCCATCCTAAGATAAAATACAGAAAATAGTATAAGGGCAGACTAGATGGACCATGAGGTCTTTTTCTGCCGTCAGACTTCTATGTTTCTATGTTTCACATAGCATTATTATTGTTTCTGATATCATACTTGCTAAAATAAAAGGTAATTATCACAGACACGTGTATTTCTGAAAATGACTAGAATATAGTGTGATCTATATATTTTATTAAACACACACACACTTTGATATATTTTCAATAATGGGTTAAAATGCACGACATGACTTATGTAAAGCAGACAAGTAATATAATGTATGGATCTTCAAGGAGCTGAGGCTGTTGTCTTTTATGAAATCAGAGAAATTGTCAATTTACTTCTGTGTAGCCTACACTAACTAGTTCTGACTTTCATAGAACAATCATTTTCAGACCTACCAGACGTACTGTGCCTTTAATATGCTTTTCCAAGTAAAACATGTGCTCGGGCATTGAATTATATTCCCCATCCAATGAAATAACTGTTTTGTTAAAAAGATTAATATTCACACTTATTCAACACTGCACTCACTGTAATGTCTTTTCACATGCTTTTTGAACTTGGAACCAAGACTGAGGTGTTAATGTGTGATGGATTTGTTAAGTGTGGAAGATGCAGATCTCCGCAAGAGAATATACTAATTAAAAAGAGGATGGCAAAACAGTTTTCCCTTGAAGTTTATTTCCTGATTTATTCTAGTCTAGCTAGTGGGGTTGATACCAGTCAGCAATGAAATCTACTTACCTGCCCTATAATTTTGGATGTGCGCACTTTGTGTACTTTTTCACTTGCGCTCCACTCTGTGCATGTGCAGAGGGTTAAAAAAAAAAAAGAAAATGGTGATTTCCGGGCAGGTGGGTGGAGCCTCGCACTGCCACCGTTACCGGTTTTCCGAATCACCAGCCACTGCTGCTACTGGTATGACCACATCATGCTGTAGTCTTAAAATAACTTAACGGGGGAGTTCTTAATCCTCCTATATGGGACCTGTCCACTGAGCTCAACTTATTTATTTAGCATAAGGTAAGCCCAGCTTTAGGCAAATAGACAGATAG
This sequence comes from Erythrolamprus reginae, assembly GCF_031021105.1. Lineage (NCBI taxonomy): Eukaryota > Metazoa > Chordata > Lepidosauria > Squamata > Dipsadidae > Erythrolamprus > Erythrolamprus reginae. The sequence continues at coordinate 57,070,711 of NC_091952.1, read as the reverse complement.
ATACTTTGGATCTTACTTTGTAATGTCCCCAAATACCAAACCTGTAACCTGTGTTATGCCAATCCCAAAACACAGGGAGTATACAGTGATCCCTCGATTAGCACGGTCTCGATTAGTGCGAAACGCTACAACACGGTTTTTCAAAAAATATTAATTAAAAAATACTCCACGGTTTTTTTGCTATACCACGGTTTTTCCCACCCGATGACGTCATACGTCATCACCAAGAGTCACTTCTCTGTCTCTTTCTCTTTCTTTCCTGTCATTCTCTGCTTCAATCATTTTCTCATTTCTCTTTTTTTCTCCCCTTTTTTCTATCATTTCTCTCTCTCTTTCTTCCTCTCTCACACTCTCTTCCTCCCTCTCTCATCTCTTTCTTTCCTTCTCTCTCTTTCCTTCTCTCTCCCCCCCTCCACTTGCCCACGAGAAGAAAAAAAGCAACCTCTGCCGGGCAGCTCCCCTTGTGCCCCCGCTTTGTGCCTGCCTCTTGTCCCTCTCTTTTGGGGATTTTTTTTTCTTTTCTGTCTGAGTGCGTCTGTGTGAGCGCGAGAGAGGGAGTGCGTGTATGTGTGTGTGTGTCTGTTGCGGCTTGGGCTGGTCGGCCTCGGAGGCGGGAGAAGGCGAAGAGGTAGCAAGCGGGGAACCCGCCCGCCTTGGAGCCCTCGAAAGCCTCGTCGTCTTCTGTGCTCTGCTCGCCGCTGCTCTCCAAGCGGGGCGCAGCGGCTGGGAGCGCGCGCCTTTTCTCCCCTGCGTGGATCCTGGCTAGCCGTCGCGCCTCTCTTGAAGATGGGGAGCCTGGCGACGCGCTGTTTTCCCCCACCGAGGACAATCGGGGTAAACTCTTTTGGTTGGGAACCAACCGGCCCGGTGCTCTTTTGGCTCTCTTGGGGTTTCCCCTTTGCCTGGGCAGCAGGAAGACCCAGGGAAGGTTCCTTTGGCCGCCCAACAGCTGATCTGCTCTGCAGCGCGGCAGCAGCGAGGAGCCGAAGATGGGGTTTCCCCTTTGCCTGGGCAACGCAAACTCCACCATCTGCGCATGTGCGGCCATGGAAAAAAAAAGGGCGCGCATGCGCAGATGGTGTTTTTACTTCCGCACCACTATAACACGGAAAATCGATTAGCGCGGGAGGTCTTGGAACGTAACCCCCGCGCTAATCGAGGGATCACTGTATATGGATTCTTCTGGTGATTTTAATAGAAAATTTCCTTTTAAAACTAAAAAAAACCCCTCAATAAGACCAACTATCTAGATATCAAAAGGAAATGCAGAGAAAATGAGAAATCAATCATACAGAAATAATTGCAATTAAAAGCAATAAAATTGTCCTAACTAAATTAGTCACTTTTTATCTTCTTGAATGAAATACAGTACTAGATTTTATCACATGTCCGTGATGTGATGGTTGGAGAGAGATTTTTGGAGTCTACTGATTAAGTGTTAGTAGGTAGGTCCTTTTCACTCTTCCTTCTCTTTGTTTGTTGTCTCCACTTTGAGGATTTCTCTCCCATTCCTCAATTAATAGAATTGTTAGCAATTGAGTTAAAATAATTACTGAATGGAAGAGAGAAAAGAAAACCAACTTCTTCAGAAAGGCTAATTACAGCTTTGACTAGTTGAAGAAAAGATTCTACTCATGATATCCCAGGGCTGGCAATTAAATAATTCACTAGCTGTCAAACTTGCGGCATCACAACAGCATCATGTGATGTATCAGGACTTCTCCCCCCTTGCTAAACTGGGCATGGCCAGTGTGTGTCTGGGCTGCGGGCTGTGCGTTTGACAGACCTGATCTAGGAGCTAAATCCACTTCTTTAGGATGCTTGGTAGAATTTTTTTTAAAAAGGTTTTTACTAGTTATTTAAAGGGGATCACATGGAACATCTGAAATCTGTGTATTCAGATAGTGTATGTCTCAGTAAGGTCAGTTTTATCAAATTCTTTAGAAGGTCCTCTTATGTCATAACAAGCCAAGATAATTATTATTTTTAAAAATATGTTTATTGGTTATATACATTGAAAACAGGGTACAGAAAAATAAAGGGAATATATATAATGTACATTCTAGCAATTATAGTTTCCTTATATAGCATGCGTGATTGGGGAAGGAGAGGGAAAGAAAGGGAAAGGGATTTAGAAAGAAGGGAAAGAAATACAAGAGGAGGACGAATAGAAAAATAGAGCAATAAAAGAGTAGTAAGAAGAGTGTGGGGGGCCAGCGTTAGAGCTGGGGCTTCTGTGTTTTGCGGCCTGTGGTTTATTAAGCATATAGGTGGTATAGATTTTCCTGAAGTTTTATCCATATGTGACGTAGTTGCTAGTGCCATCATTTATCAGTGATTTATAAATTTATTCATTCAGTTTCTTTGTAGTTCAAAATTTGTGTCGATCGATGTTTATATTTTATCGTTTCAATTTGGTATTATGATTCATGTCGTTGTTTACTGGTTTTACACGTTGTTTTAGTAGGACATTTTTCTTGATGTATAATTTTTAAGTAATTTCTTTTTTTTATGCTACCAATGCTACCAAGCCAAGATAATTAAAATGTCTATCACTCCAATACATTTTGCTGCCTGAAACCAAGCAACAGGTGCTGCCCTCCTTTGCTCTGCTAGTCAAAGTAGTACATATTATTGAATATCTGGAAGAAGAAAAAAAAGCACAAAAAAGGACAAAAAAGAGATGATAATAAGGGCAAGACACCAAAAACGAATAACCCAAAATTACAGTGATAATGCCAAGAGGTGAAATTGATTAAGGATGCTAAAAGCATCAAAAGGGTTTCTTCAGCTTTGCTGAAACAAAAGAAAATAATCACTAGGGCAGCTGCCAAGTGAAGATAGTCAATGCAACAAAGAAAGTTCCGAATTTTGCTTAGTATTCTAAGAGTATGTATTCAGTCTAACAATTGGGAAAAAACTTAAGCAGGATTGAAATTTGTATTTGATGTATTTTTCTATTTTTCTTTGTTTGGCCAGTCTGCTTTTGAATTTCCACGTGGTTTCAGAGTAATTCACCTGACTGATGGCTTTTTCACTATCTCACAACTTATTTAGTTGTGCTGCTAGATATATAGTGCTCTTTGTACAATGTAGATCTACTACAGCTGGTTGTATATTAGTAATATATTTATATTTATAATTGCTAATAATGTATTTTATTGATAGGTTGATGGGAAGGGGATTGTTGCAATTTAAACTGAGGAAAAGGGGAAACTTGAGATGCATACCTGAATACCTGAAAGGATATGTTTGCATTGAAATCTCTTCCTGCTTCTCTCATAAATAAGCCTGTTAGTCTTTTAAAATTAGAATGAGGCTGTCTCTAGAGATGGAAGTAATCTTTCAGGAGTTGTTACCTTAGGGAAGAGTCATGAAAATAAGAGCTGCTACAGCTGTTCTCCTCAGTTTTAATAGTGGTTAATAGTTTTTTTTTAAAACAAAAAACAAAACAAAATAAAACACTGGTTTTCATGATTTCCAATTTCCAACATTTTTGCTAAAAAACTCTGTGAATATTGCAGCCTTTGGAACTGCATCGCGTACAGATCTAGATGGCCCTGACCTTGTTAACCTTTTACAAGGCTCTTGAAGTCCTTAGCTGTTTCCTCAGGCCCTGAGGCTTGAAGGCTAGACGGGTTCTGCTGTTGAGCTTTATGATTGGGAGGTATTGTTTGCCTTGTGTACCAATAAAGGAGAATATTTGTAGCTCAGGGCTGAAATGAGAAGTCCTTGGTGCTTTCTGAGCTTGGTTGTTTTCTTCCAGATGTTTCATTATCCAAACTAGGTAGCATCTTCAGTGCAAACAAGGAATGGGGTTTGCTCTCAAGTTATATTCTAGTGCAGTGTTTCCCAACCTTGGCAACTTGAAGATATTTGGACTTCAAATCCCAGAATTCCTCAGCCAGCAAATGCCAAGGTTGGGAAACACTGTTCTAGTGGCTTGCCGTGTTGGTGGGAGTAGCTTTGAAGGTTCATGGTTGAGATGTTTACTGTTTGTTGGCAGTATCTTGATTGGGGTATTGTTTACTTCTTCATTGTTGGACTAATATTAATCTTGGTCTTAATCTATGCTCATCTGTGTGTTGATTGCCCATGGGGAGGTATTTTTGTTCTCTTTTTGGCTTGTTAATTGTTTCTTTTGCACTGTATGTAGAAGTTATTTATGTGTCTATTCAGGGCTAATTTGTCAAAGTGCCAGACTTCCAGGAATTCTCTAGCATTTTTGGACTTGACCTGGACTGGGATAGTCATAGTTAACCAGTTATGTCTCATTAATATCATATATTGTGAAATTGAAAGAGTGTCTTTAATTTCATGTTTTTTTATTACGAGTAGGTGTTCATTTGTGCATTCTGCTAGGCTTCTGCCTGTTTGTGTAACACAGTGGCTGTTGTAGTCTTTATACAATATGTTATGGATGATTCCTGTTTTTCTTCTGGCAAGCTCCATTCCTTATTAGCACTACTGCACTATTGCCCTCTGAAACATCTGCAAGAATCAGCCAAGCTCAGAGAGCACCAGAGATTCCTAATTTGCCTTGTGTATTATGGGTTATTCTCCAAAATGTTGGTTTTAACTTTTTTTTTATGCCAGCAAGAGTCCTAGGTGTAAAATGGGCAGCCATGTTTGAATAAAAAGTTTTAAAATATTTTTTGTGTGTAGGATGTAAAGCCACAGATGTGAAACGATATTACAAATGCAGTTATGAAACCAATAGTTTAACGAAACCAAACTGCGCCTATTTTCTTATTGTTCTGCTGTACCCTATGAATAGGCTGTATGGGTATAGGGAAAGAGACTCTTTCCACTGCCCTGGGGGGCCACAGATTGCCCACCACAGGCTTAGAATGAGAGGTTTTTTTTAAGAAAAACCATTCAAGGTAAATTTCTCTCTCCAATCAAAAATCATAAACAGGGGCCCTGCTCCATTTATAATAATAATAATTAATTAGGATTTCTCCGTTCTTTTTTTTCAAATAATGTACCATTTGTTTCATTGATTTGTCCCCACATCCCATAATTCTCTGTTTTACAATCATCTTCATTTTATTCCACTTCTCCTCCTCAAGAGATTGTAGTTTCTTTTTCTTAAGTAATAGTACTGTAGTGTATTCCAGGCTCTATTTCTTGTGATTTTCAGGCTCTCTTGGATTAATATTCTTTCTCTTTCTACTTCCCAATATTTTTTAATAAAAGCTTCAGTGCTATTGCAATTACCTCTCATAAAAGCCTTGTGTGTATCCCAAACTATTTATTTTTATACCGTCTTTGTTATTTTTGTAAATATTTATTTATTTATTTATTACTTAGATTTGTATGCCGCCCCTCTCCGAAGACTCGGGGCGGCTCACAACATGTAAAAACAAATCATAAGCAATCAGACAAATTTAAAATATTTAAATATTTAAAAAACCCCATATGCTAACAGTCACACACACAGACATACCATGCATAAATTAAACGTGCCCAGGGGGAGATGTTTCAGTTCCCCCATGCCTGACGGCAAAGGTGGGTTTTAAGGAGTTTACGGAAGGCAGGAAGAGTAGGGGCAGTTCTAATCTCCGGGGGGAGTTGGTTCCAGAGGGCCGGGGCCGCCACAGAGAAGGCTCTTCCCCTGGGGCCCGCCAACCGACATTGTTTAGTTGACGGGACCCGGAGAAGGCCCACCTTTACTGAAGGTAAAGTTTGTTCCAAGGATCTACTACTGAAAGAGTAGTAGATCCTTGGAACAAACTTCCAGCAGACGTGGTAGATAAATCCACAGTAACTGAATTTAAACATGCCTGGGATAAACATATATCCATCCTAAGATAAAATACAGAAAATAGTATAAGGGCAGACTAGATGGACCATAAGGTCTTTTTCTGCCGTCAGACTTCTATGTTTCTATGTTTCTATGTTTCTATGGTAAACATGTTTTTTCTTCATCTTATTTTCCTTACACCAACTGTGAAGTGTGAGCTGGGCTGATAAACCCAAAGTCAACCTATTCCGCTTTTATGCCTCAGGCAGGACTAGAATCTCAGTCTCTAGCTTGATGCCTTGCCCACTAGACCACTGATGACAAACCTTTTTTTCCTCGGGCGCCAAAAGAGCATGCGCGCATGCTATCACATATGTGTGAGTGCCCACACCCATAATTCAATGCCTGGGGAGGGCAAAAACAGCTTCCCCACCCCTTGAAGGCCTTATGGAGGTTGAAAACGGCCTCTTTCCCAACTTCTGGTAGCCCCAGAAGGCTTGCATTTCGCCCTCCCCAGGCTCCAAAGGCTTCCCTGGAGCCGAGGAGGGTAAAAACGCCCTCTCCCATCCCCCCCAGAGGCTCTCTGGAAGCCAAAAACGCTCTCCCAGAGCCTCTGTGCAAGCCAAAAATCAGCTGGCCGGCACACACATGCCTGTTGGAGATGAGCTAAGGCATTAGATCACGTACCAGCAGGTATGGCTCAGCGTGCCCCCTTTGGCTCCCGTGCCATCGGTTCACCATCACTGCACTAGACCAAACTGTTTGTCGATGTCTATTTTATGGCCATTTCACTATCTTTATTCTATTACTCTTCTTGATCTTTAACAGTATGTGGGCTACCATGGACCTTTGTAATCATTCATAGTCTTTTTAGTTTTTATTATTAACACTTGTTTATTTTTGAGTTGCTGTTTTTATGTTGCAGCTATGAAACACTTTGGATAGAATGATAGCTGATTGATTCAATTGAAAATGCCAAGAGTGTCATCTGAAATATTTTATCTGTATTGCACAATGGAGCATTTCTTCTTTCCTCTGCTCTCAACAACCAAGAACATTCTCCACTGTATAGTTTTTTAAAATCTAAGTCTCACATTTGACCCCTGTTCAAAATTTTGAGTCCTGTATTTTTATGATAGTAGTGTTGCTGACATAATCTATTTTACCACAGCTGTAATTTAGTACTGGCTCCTGATTCATCTGCGGAAGCCTATTGCATCAGCCATTTAACTCAGTAAAAAAAATGAGATTGTTTCAGACATTCTGTAGGGAGGTTTTCCAATTCTTATGACCCTATGACTTCTAGATGTTGATTTCACACACCAAGTGTGTGCATGACTTGTTTTCATCATGGTTTATTAAAACACAAAATCTGGATTTATTTATTTATTTATTTATTTATTTATTTGTTTGTTTGTTTGTTTGTTTGTTTATTATATTTGTATGCTATCCCTCTCCGTAGACTCGGGGCAGCTCACAACATACAATAGAACAATTCACAACAAATCTAGTAAATTTAAAAAAAACCCATTAAAAAACCCCATTATTAAACCAGACATACAAACAGACATACCATACATAAATTGTATAGGCCCGGGGGAGTGGGGGAATGCCTCAATTCCCCCATGCCTGATGGTAGAGGTGAGATTTAAGGAGTTTACAGAAAGCAAGGAGGGTGGGGGCAGTTCTAATCTCCGGGGGGAGCTGGTTCCAGAGAGTCGGGGCCATCACAGAGAAGGCTCTTCCCCTGGGACCCGCCAGACGACATTGTTTAGTCGACGGGACCCGGAGAAGGCTAACTCTGTAGGACCTAACTGGTCGCTGGGATTCGTGCGGCAGAAGGCGGTCCCGGAGATATTCTGGTCCAATGCCATGAAGGGCTTTATAGGTCATAACCAGCACTTTGAATTGTGACCGGAAATTGATTGGCAATTGATCACCCTGCTATATAGCACACTAAGGCATAAGCCATGGTTTATAAGCTACAATGTCTGGTTCATATAACTAACCTCTTAGGTCTAAGCCACATAAATCATACTATGGCTTGATTATACATAATTACACACAATTATTCATAAGCAGTGGTGGAATTCACATTTTTTTTACTACCGTTCTGTGGGTGTGGCTTGGTGGGTGTGGCTTGAGTGTGGCAGGGAAGGATATTGTAAAATCTCCATTCTTTTTTAAAGGGCAATTACAATAAAAGTACTGTAATGGTAAGAAACCATACAGTTTTTAGAAGACATCACAGCACTTCTCTCTGGCTTTGTCATGTTTTGTGCATGTTTTAGCATTTGTGGCTGTCATTTCCCCTGCAGGTATATTTTGCCTCTAATTCGTGAGCTGTTAATATGTTGTTGTGTTACTTCCTAAGAATACTGTTAACTGTATTGTTAAATGGGTCTCTCCCTTTCTGTTAATCACAGCAAGTATGATTATTAATTAAGTGCCTAGAGCGTAGATTGATGAAATATCTTGTTGACAAGGCTAAGGAATTTACACTTACAGGAACACCTGCAAAACAAACCAGTTCTTTAAATTCTTGCCAGGCTTCCCATAAAGGGTGTTTAACACATGCTTTAACAACTTCATCTCGCTTTCCATTACTATAAATGGAGCAACACACACATTTCCAGATGTGCTTATTTATTTGCTGTTTATTACAGTTTATCTAAGCCCCAGCAAAAAAAGTTGAAACTGCACACCCGTTCCCCAGTTCCTTATATTCACAACGATAAGTGTGTGTGTGTGTGTGTGTGTGTGTGTGTGTGTGTGTGAGATATATATATATATACACAGAGAGAGAGAGAGAAAGAGAGACAGAGACAGAGAGAGAAAATTTGTGTGCATGACAGAAAGAATACAAAAAGAGAAACTGCTCCACGGTCTGATAATTTTGTACTCTATTCTTCTGGTTGCAACCATTACATTACTGATTTATCAACTACAAATACTTTATGCATGCTTAGAATATGTCTAGAATTGAGGCTTCAGAATACTGATTGAAACTACATGCTTTTGCTAGTCCTTTTACAAGGGAATTTTATTCCATTTTTATGGCGTGTAATTTTCTGTTCCTTGAAATTAGTGGATACAGATAAACATTAATAGAATTGAACAACTTAAGACAATTTGAAATTGAATTATTATGTACAACTGAAGAACTTACAGTTGCTAAAATGAATAAATGAATAAGATTTGAAACGGAAGAATAAGTTAAAAAGTACAAATGGAGCATAATTAATGGACCAACATTAGAAGCCTGAAATTCACACTGTGACTAAAAGATCTGAAATTCACATTGTGTTATAATTTAAGAAAGAACTTAAAATGATGTGTCATTGCTGCCATAGAAATTATTTAAAATATATAAAGGTGCTTGAAAACGTAAAATATGAAGGGACATTACTGTGCATTGGAGACTTGCAAAAAAAAAAAAAGGATACAAACGCACATCATGATTGATGCAAATGATTTTAAAGATCAATATTCAGACAAAAACAGAACTGTTTTTATTGGCTTTATGAATAGTCAATTGATTTTATATATGGCAATTGAAGTGAGATGTACACCAAAACACCCACAATGGAGCACATTGTGAAGATGGTAGAATCTGCAGAAATGGCAGAACCAACCTTTTTGATCAGGAATAAAGCAAAAACTGGAAAACTCATAGGGACATTTGGGGAAAAATTGGAAAAATGAATTGGTGATTTATGGTTATATAATATCTATTCAAACAACATAAAGTTAAATTATGGAATTCAGTCAAGATATGATAGCAACTTGAAAAGCTTTTAAGAGAAGATTAGACCAATTCATAGAGATTGAAGTATATGTTATGATGAATATTATTGGGCACCATATCAGAAAAGGTAAGTCTCTGAACTTTAGAAATATAAAGAGATGGTGCCACTGCAATTATTAAAATACACTGCTCAAAAAAAAAATAAAGGGAACACTCAAAGAACACATCCTAGATTTGAATGAATGAATGAAATATTCTCATTGAATACTTTGTTCTGTACAAAGTTGAATATTCATTCATTCATTTATTTATTTATTTAATTGGTGTTGTGGTTCAGCCTGAGCCAGATCAAAGACCAGCTGCGTCTTTGCTGGCTCCATGCCTGGGGGAGGCTGAGAGCAGAGAGGAGAGTTCTTGGCAGTCAGACAGTGCCGACAGCAGTCACGAAAGTGAAGGTGATGCAAGGAGTTCCAGTGTTTTCCTGATCTGTAAGGACATTTTCTGTTGGCTTCTTTTCTCTTTACCATTATAAAACCGTGTTTGGATTCAACCGGTGTGTCTGGCTTATCTTTTTGGGTTGGTCATAGCTTCCGGAGTGACCCAGACAGAACAATTTGTATGCCGCCCCTCTCTGTAGACTTAGGGCGGACAACATGTGAAATTGATTGTCAGTCAGTGTTGCTTTCTAAGTGACAGTTTGATTTCACAGAAGTTTGATTTACTTGGAGTTATATTGTGTTAAGTGTTCCCTTTATTTTTTTTGAGCAGTATATTTTAATGGGTCTTTTTCTTATCTTCTATGGAATACAGTGTTGATGGCCATTGGATATGAATGTTCAAGCTACTAAACTTTCTTTATTTTGATAGTAAGCACCTAAATGTCTACTTTATCTTGGGATCACATACCTTATCATGTTTGCAAGAAAAACCTGTAAACTTGAATTACTTGATGAATTATTGAACGTGAACATAATATTTTAGGGTTGGGTTTTCTAGCAGGGTAAATATTTGTTGACTGTTTTCAGCTGAGGTGATGGTGTTTGCCTAGCCATAGCAGCTAGTTTTCTCAAGTGCTGATCAAACGCATGAAAACCTTTCAGTAAAGCAGATAGATATTAATGAAACTCACTCTCTTTGCCATGTTCTTTTGGTCTCTTCACTTGTAGGTGGCTGGTGGCACAGCATGCCTTTGTTTCTAAAACCTGAATTGAGCATCCAGTAGTTACTGGTTTCAGCATTTGTTTCCCAAGAGATGTCTGCAACCAGAGGAAATGGAGAGCACTGGCAATCTTTGGAGTCTGTGGGGATTAGCCGCAAGGAGCTGGCTCTTGCAGAAGCCCTGCAGATGGAGTATGATGCCCTGTCCCGCCTGAGACAAGACAAGGAGGAGAACCAGGCAAAGCAAAACACTGATCAACCTCTAATTTCCTGGGACGATCCCATTCTGGATTACAACATACCTGCTGTAAGGAACGACTGCCATAATATTAAGGTCATGCGAGGCCTCTCGGGCTCAGATTCAACCCTCAACTATAATGCACTCTCTGACCAAGAAGTTTCAAGAACTTTGGGGACCAACAACACTACCTCATCCAGATTGGTGCCTGAGGCAGAAAGTCAACCTTGGTTGAAGAATCCTCTATCTAGTGACTATTTGTACATCTTTGATAGCACAGAGAGAGACTTCCTCAATGATCCCCACAATAGTACACCCTGCCAGCACAGCAATGATGGTAGGTCACCCAAGAAGCTTTCTCCTCCCCCACTGCCACCCCGCATTACCATCTGGAACACTTCTGAAGCAAATCAAGCTTCCCTCAAAGGACCCCAACCCAATAATATCAACATGTTCTCCTCATCTCACGAGAGAGCTGATGGGAAATTGCTAGGTCGAAGAATCTCAGAAGAAGACCAATATAGCACAGTAGACTATGATGGCATCAATGATGCTATCACTCGACTCAACCTCAAGTCCACTTATGATACTGATCTTCTGAGAGAAGCCACTTGGACCTGGAAGGAAGGCAGAAGCATTTTTGAGAAAGAAAGCAGTGGAAAGCCAGTTGCTCGCAGCAAAACGATGCCTCCTCAAGTCCCTCCCAGGACATATGTCTCGAGAAGTGGTGGATGGAAGAATGCTGCTCTCAACAAGAACCGGAGGATATCAGCAGATCCAGTAAGACAAAAAGACGAATGTTTAGTCCTTCTGCTAGAACATGGTTTAGAGCAGTGTTTCCCAACCTTGGCAACTTGAAGATATTTGGACTTCAACTCCCAGAATTCTGGGAGTTGAAGTCCAAATATCTTCAAGTTGCCAAGGTTGGGAAACACTGGTTTAGAGAATCGCATAACCTTAATGTTCTATATACCTATGCTTTAAATCAGTGGTCCCCAACCTTTTTTCCACCAGGGACGAGTTTCAGCAAGGCAATTTTTCTATGGCCCGGTGGGGGCGGAAAGGGGTGTGGTTGGGGGCGGGGATTAAGTATGGGGGTGCTGGTCCTTCCCGCCCCTCTTTCCCGCCATCGCCCTGTGGCCGGCAGAACCTGCCTCCCAAACCCTCTTGCCCGGCGGCAGGTGAAGCGCTGGAGGGAGGGGGTCAGGCCGGTCCTCCTGCCTCCCCCCCAGCCAAAAATGCAAAGGCGTGCCACGGCAGAAGCCAAAAGAGGCTTGAGCCCCCCCCCCGGTCCTTCCCGCCCCCTCTGTCCCGTCCATCGCCCTGTGGCCGGCAGAACCTGCCTCCCGAGGCCTCTTTCCCAGCGGGAGATGAAGCACTGGAGGGAGGGGGCGGCAGCAGGAGGACTGGCAGCTGCTGACTCCACGGACCAGTGCAACAGGCCCCGCGGCCCGGTACTGGTCCGCGGCCCGGTGGTTGGGGACCCCTGCTTTAAATTAAGTATAAATATTCTGGGAGTCAGAAGATTCCTAATCTTTGCCAAAAAAAAAAAATTAAGGAGATAAGAGCTCTATAAATTCATTTTAGTTAAATTCTCCTTTTTTTGGAAGGCACACTTGTATAAATACCTTTAACAATGTAAGAGACTGAATATTTGTAAGCAGGAGAATCAGTTAACCACATTTTTTCTTGTACCGTTGTCCTTGTTTTGTTTCTCTAATTCAGTGTCTCCCAACCTTGACAACTTGAATATATTTGGACTTCAACTCCCAGAATTCCCCAGCCAGCGAATGTTGGCTTGGGAATTCTGGGAGTTGAAGTCCAGATATCTTCAAGTTGCCAAGGTTGGGAAACATTGCTCTAATTCATAGCAAATGAAAATTTTCCATGGTGAAAGGTGTAGATTATAATGTAATGCTTGACCCCTTTGCATATCTAGTCTTCTAAATCAGTCCATAGAGTTGTATCATTAAGACTCATAATTTATAGTATTTCTGCACCAATTCTTAGGATATGAACAAAATGCCAATAAATCAGCTAGGACAACTGCAATTATACCATCTAGTTAATGTAAAATTTAAGAGACCCAGTATCAACATTTGGCAATCTATAATATACAACTGAAAACAGAAAACAATTACCACGTAGATTCATATAAGGTAGTTCACCAGGACCTTACTGAAATAACAATTTAACTTTATTCTAGTCTAAACGCTTATTTTTGAATTCACTTCCCACTTGTAATGTTTGGCTGCACCAAAGCTTGATATAATATATGTCAGTGATCTTAACTGTTCACCTTGGAAGGGAAGGACTATATGTCAGTGAAGCTATTTATACTGCATGATCCATAGAGTAACAGTCTGAGGAAAGAGAGAGTCCAGTTAAAACGCCATCAAAAGAGGAATCTGGCTGGCTGTTAGAACTACTGTTTCCAAAATTATGGAACATTCGTGTTTAAAAAGCTTGATATTTTAGAAATAGTATCTTCTTAAACTGCTATCAGCACACAGGTATCAGGAATATTGTGTACAATATATGCCAGCCTTTTCTTTTCATTAACTTTAATAAGTATTTTACAGCAATATTCTGAGGAATAGGGGGGAAATTCTTTAGCCCTGAGTCATGGGGAGTATTTTTATTAGTTCATCTGGGATTATGAGTAGACAGTGTCATGTTTTTGAATGTAAGAGTAAATGAGAAATACCTCTGAAAGATAAAGGATATGAATACAAACAACTTCTCTAAACCTTTGGGGATTACCTTTCTCTGCATCTAGAAATGGCAGAAGCCTTCAAAGATCATGTAAGTAATTCTCTAATTTTGATGTGCCAGAAAGTAATTACAAAAGGACATTAAGACTGCCATGAGTGTCTGTTGTGTTCTGTGCCTAGCTCCCCACATTTCTCTGTCTATTTAATGGGTTAATTGCTCTGACAGTGGGTCTTTTGTTTGCTTTGAAGAAGTGAATGGAAGCATTGGATCCATGTGTGCACTCCATTTGGTTGAGCTTGGCATTCTAAATGTTTCTATCCCTACTTCTGTCTCATCCAACTGTGACATTTGGGAAAGAGGAACAAAATGAAACATTTTGAAAATCCTGCTTTAACCATTTTTCTGCTTAGCTGGGCTTTTAGTTACAGTATTAGGAGGTTTTGGAAGGAGGGATTTTTTTTTTAGTTTAAAGTTATACAGTATGCTCTGTCCCACCATTTACATATCCAGCAGGAGTCTGAAAATGCAAGGGTATAAATACTTATGCTGGATATCATGTGCAGTGTTTATTTAATCTATAAAAATAATTGTGATATGTTTATTCAGAAATAATTGCAGACTAAAGAAAGCAAAAATTTTCAGGCAACGATTCTGAAATAAAACTTTGAGCTGAGAAGCCTTATACCATGTGAAATAATAGTAAAATCTTACTTCTGCAATAGTCATTATTGAAAAATACAAAACAGTGCACTTATAATTCATTACAATTGTAAGCCTTTGACATCTTCAGTTTTGTATAATATTCATTCTTTTTTTGTATAGACCTAATAAACATAGAAACATAGAAGACTGACGGCAGAAAAAGACTTCATGATCCATCTAGTCTGCCCTTGTACTATTTTCTGTATTTTATCTTAGGATGGATATGTATGTTTATCCCAGGCATGTTTAAATTCAGTTACTGTGGATTTATCAACCACGTCTGCTGGAAGTTTGTTCCAAGGATCTACTACTCTTTCAGTAAAATAATATTTTCTCATGTTGCTTTTGATCTTTCCCCCAAATAACTTCAGATTGTGTCCCCTTGTTCTTGTTGACTTAAAGGGAAATAATTGTGTTTATGTTATATATAAAATGAAGTCAAGAGTTGCTCCCGCCACATTCCTTGGTATATCTTTAACTGCTTTTATAAAATAAATGAGGAATATATACTCAAAATGTTAATTCATTGACGGTTAATTTATTTCATTTATTTCTCCCTACTCCCCACCCATGTTTGGTATCAGAGCACTTCTCGGCCTTATCCCGTGTCCAATGGTTATGAACTATTTGAAGTGTCTGAGGAGAAAGATGAAGAAGTTGCTGCATTTTGCCATATGCTTGATGTGTGAGTACCAATCTAGGATAGAAAATAATCCCCCAAAGTGGCTTTTCTTGGATTTCCTCTGTCTACAATTTCTTCTGAATATTGTGTTTGTGTGTGATTTTCTTTGTCCATGTAACCAATGGTCTAACCGTGTGGACCAATTTATTGCTTAATTTTTGACGTGTAGGGGAAAATGCTCTTGGTCTAAAGATTATATTGCCTTGTGTCTAAGTGACCACTTCACTGAGCATTATCTTAACCTTTAGGACTGATAGAGGGGAGAAGACATTTCTTCATATTTTTTAAATCAGGGAACTAAGGAGTGTCACAAGTAAAATTCAGTGAGTTACCATAATGATTAAATCCAGTGCATCTTCATTTTGTGATTTTATTCCATGGGAGACACTGTTTTCAGAAGGAAGTCAAGCCAATATCTTTAATAGGCTCTTGCTCCACCTGCATGAATATCTTTCGGTTTGCATAATATTGTCATTTCTCTCTCCATAGTGTTTGTCATTTTTCCCCAGCATGTTTAAAACTAACACCTAGTCTAGATTAGCACCAACAGAGTCTACCTTAACATTTACCAGTGGTGGTGTTCTCTGCGGATCTTCAACTGAGGATTTGTGGAAATAGGAATATTAGATTAGATTAGATTTATTGGATTTATATGCCGCCCCTCTCCGTAGACTCGGGGCGGCTCACAACAATGGTGAAAAACAATACATAGTAACAAATCTAATATTTAGCAATCTAAATTACAGTTTTAGGTTAAAAAATCCAAAAGAAACCCCAATATATAAAAACAAGCACACAATCGAATCATACACAGAAACTACATGGCAAGGGGGAGATGTTTCAATACCCCCATGCCTGACGGCAGAGGTGGGTTTTAAGGAATTTCCGAAAGGCAAGGAGGGTGGGGGCAATCCTAATCTCTGGGGGGAGCTGGTTCCAGAGGGTCGGAGCCACCACAGAGAAGGCTCTTCCCCTGGGTCCTGCCAGATGACATTGTTTAGTCGACGGGACCCGGAGAAGGCCCACTCTGTGGGACCTAACCGGTCACTGGGATTCGTGCAGCAGAAGGCAGTCCCGGAGATATTCTCAATATTTTGTCTCAATATTTTGTCTCAATATTTTGAGTGAAACCATAATTTTAAGCCGCTAACCCACTGATGGCGTACCTATGGCATGGGTGCCACGGGTGGCACGCAGAGCCATATCTGAGGGCACGTGAGGCATTGCCCTATGTCAGTTCCAATGTGCATGTGTGCACTAGTCAGCTGATTTTCAGCCTTCTTTTCTGTCATTTTTGCTCTCTCCAGGCTGCAGGAAAGCCTCCTGAATCCTGGGGATGGCAAAAAACAGCCCAACGGGCCTACCAGAAGTCCAGAGGCTTCAGTGAGGCCTGTGTGCATGCGTGGGGGGGGGGGGGGCGATGTGAGGCGTTGTGCTCATGCAGGGGGCTGTGAGGGGGTTGTGTGTTTATGTGTGGGGGTGGGCATTACATTATGGGTGTGGGTGCGTACACACACGCTATCGCTCACGCACATGTCCTTTTGGCACCCGAGCCAAAAAAGGTTCGCCATCAGTACACTAACCCAGTGTTTCCCAACCTTGGCAACTTGAAGATATCTGGACTTCAACTCCCAGAATTCCCCAGCCAGCAAATGCTGGCTGGGGAATTCTGGGAGTTGAAGTCCAGATACCTTCAAGTTGTCAAGGTTGGGAAACACTGTACTAACCTATTTCCAGGCCATTCATGTGATTCCATGGTACTTTGGAAATGTATGGTGTATTTAGCATCTCAGACTGGGTATTAATACACTGCTCAAAAAAATAATAATAATAAAGGGAACACTTAAACAACACACTATAACTCCAAGTAAATCAAACGTCTGTGAAATCAAACTGTCCACTTAGGAAGCAACACTGATTGACAATCAATTTCACATGTTGTTGTGCACATTCAATTTTGTACAGAACAAAGTATTCAGTGAGAATATTTCATTCATTCAGATCTCGGATGTGTTATTTGAGTGTTCCCTTTATTTTTTTGAGCAGTAGATAAACATAGTATCTTAGAAAAGATAGAAATGAACAACATAAAAACCCAATTTAGCAAAGTTTTAACATCATGGCTTGAATTAAAAATGTGGAACAAATGAGAAAATTAAATGTGAAGATGAAGAGAAGAAAAAACCCGCCATAAAAGCCTATCAGCATGGCATATAATTATAGCAATTATAGTACTATATACATTAATTGTACCCATTTTGTCTTGTCCACAGATTGAGATCTGGCTATAGTACTAAGGATTACTCCCTCACAGGTTATGTCTGGAGCACTGTCAATCTCGGCCCTGAACATCTTGGCCATGGGGTTAGCTTGAAGGTGACTGTAGTTTATGACAGCCTACAAGAACCTCTCACATTCACTTGTGACTGTAAGTTTTTGGCTTGTACTAGGAATTTTCTTCAATCTGTGTCATGAATGCATGTATCATGAATCATAGCCTTGACCATGCTTCATCAGATTTGTATTCTACTTATATTATTCTTTGATTTAGTGAAGCCAAGACTTTGGATTGATCTGGTTAAATTTTTAAAAAATCAGATTGTTTTTGTTAATTACAAAATCTCTGCATATTATACTTCACTTATTAGCAATAGCAGTAGCATTTAGACATATACTGCTTCATAGTGCTTTTATAACACTCTCTAAGTTTACTGAATCAGCATATTGCCCCCAACAATCTGGGTCCTCATTTTACCCAGATTGTATCCAGCCCAGGGGTCATCGTTTGAGGACCTCTGATTAATGCAATATAAGGATGGAAGGCTGAGTCAACCTTGAGCCCGGGGTAAGATTTGAACTGCTGTACTACGGCTAGCAGCTAGCTGAAGTAGACTGCAGTGCTGCAGTCTAAACCACTGTGCCACCTCGGCCCCCTTATTGATTTTACTACCGTGTTTCCCCGATAGTAAGACACCCCCGATTGTAAGACGTATCGGGGGTTTCAGGGGGGTCGGCTAATATAAGCCGTACCCCGAAAGTAAGACATATGTCTTACTTTCGGGGAAACACGGGGGTATTGCCGGGGGGGGGAGCCCGATGACGTCGGGAAGACCCAGGGAAGGTTTCTTCGGCCGCCCAGCAGCTGATCTGCTCGGCAGCGCGGCAGCAGCCCTGGCGGCGGTTCCCTCGGCAGCGCGGTGGCAGGGAGAGGCTTGCGGCCGCCGAGCAGGTGGGAGAGCTCGGCAGCAAGGCACAAAGGATTTCCCTCGGTGCGGGTCGGTTGCTGGGACGAGCGCCTTCGCTGCAAGCCGCCGCCCGCTCGGCTCGCTTTGGACCAGCGCTGTCCTTCGCCTCGCCGCGGTGCCACCGCCTCTTCCCCGGCTTGGCAAAGCGAAGGACGGTGCTGGTCCGAAGTGAGCCGAGTGAGCGGCAGCTTGCAGCGAAGGCGCTCGTCCCAGCAACCGACCCGCTTCCCCGACACGCGTCTGGAGGGCAGGAGCCGCTCTGCGCAGTTGGGCAGCCCCACCTGCCTGCCGGAAAGGAGGTGGGCGAAGGAGGGCGCAGCTCCGGCCGCCCGCTCGGCTCGCTTCGGACCAGCACCGTCCTTCGCTTTGCCAAGCCGGGGAAGAGGTGGTGGCGCCGCGGCGAGGCGAAGGACGGCGCTGGTCCGAAGCGAGCCGAGCGGCCGGCCGGAGCTGCGCCCTCCTTCGCCCGCCTCCTTTCCGTCAGGCAGGTGGGGCTGCCCAACTGCGCAGAGCGGCTCCTCCCCTCCAGACACACGCTTCCCCGACACGCGTCTGCGGCTCCACACGTGCACCGAGGGAAATCCTTTGTGCCTTGCCGCCGAGCTCTCCCACCTGCTCGGCGGCCGCAAGCCTCTCCCTGCCACCGCGCCGCCGAGCAGATCAGCTGCTGGGCGGCCGAAGAAATCTTCCCTGGGTCTTCCCCGCCGCCCACGCAAAGGGGAAACCCCAATCTTCGCCTCCTCGCTGCTGCGCCGCTGAAAGGACCCTTTCAAATTTTTTCCAATGTAAGACATACCCCGAAAGTAAGACGTAGTGGGGCTTTTGGGGGTAAAAAGAAAGTAAGACACTGTCTTACTTTCGGGGAAACACGGTATTACTGTACTTAATTTGAAATTGCTGAGGATAGGATTTTATATTCATCTTCAATAACCCCAAATCTCTGTAATGTTTTGTAAGTTATTACTTGGCTTTCTTAATTCATTCATGTGGAGTTTTTGGCCTGATAGCATTATAGGGCTATATGGAGAGACACCTACTCTATTCTCACACACTATATATAGTTGACTTGCATTCATTTTTTTTTATTGGGAGCATATGTAGTTGGGTGAATCTCTAATGTGCTTCCCCCTTTTAACACAATACACTAATTAGCCATTCTCTGAATATGAAAAAAGCCATGCTTTCCTTTATTGATTGATTGATTGATTGATTGATTGATTGATTGATTGAAGGATGGAAGGCTGAATCAACCTTGAGCTGGTGGTGAGATTTGAACCGCTGACCTTCAGATCTATAGTCAGCTTCAGTGGCCTGCAGTACATCACTCTACCTGCTGCGCCACCCCGGCTCACTATAAATAAATAAAACTAGTTTTAATGGACTTGTCCTTCTTTCCTACCTGAAAGGAGATTCTTTGTTCTTTTGGGGGTCTGAGTGTGTGATCCATATATTTCAGACTTTTCTAGGGCAATAATTTCCATCTTTTAAAGGCAAGAATATGAACTGCATTCATCTGATGAAATGGGATCCATTTCCATTTTATAACATAAATGTGTTTTATTTTCTTTCTGAATTTCTCAGGATATTTTTACCCTGCAGACATATTACTTTATGATTCATGCCTTATCTTCTGGGAACACTCTTTTTCCCCGCAAAGGGAAAGTATTGTTGGGACTCATGTCAAACTAACATTTCAGATAAGAAGTGTCAAACTGAAACTAATATAGAATACATAAATGCTCATGAATTGGACAGATTTGACTATTCAGTATTTCTCACCTCATCAAACTAACCCTCTTTCTTTTTTCCTTTATTGTTTTTGGGAAAAATAATGTCCTTTAACTGCTGAAATCTGAAATAATGTCATCTAACTGTCTGGGACCTTTTGTAGATCCCAACATATACTTTGAAGATTTATGCCAGGTTCTTCCAGGTTGCTGCTATTTAGATGTAATGAATTATAACCATTCATCACTTATCTGCTGTTGCCCGCACCATGGGTATCTATGATTATAACTTCTGTAAATACTATACAATTACAAATAATGGGAACTCAAGTATGAAATGTCTGAAACATCTAGAATAACTATCTCTATAGAAAACTACATACAAATTATTTGTTGTTCTACTTTTTAGAATTTATGATTTTTTAAATTGTCACTTGGATACTGTGTTCTTTGGACTGCATTCATGACTCCACTTTAAAGAATAAAAGATAAATGTAGGTGGTATCTTTAGTTGGATACTACATCACCTGAAAGGAATAGATGCTTTATTACCTTGGTAAATTGTAGGATCTAGTTGATTTTGGTTGATCTAAACCAGCGGTCACCAACTGGTGCTCCATGAGAAAATTTTGGTGGCCCACAGAAAAAAAATAGCATTTTTAAATTGCATTAATTAGGGGTCCTCAAACGATGACCCCTGGGCTGGATACATGGAATGCCTCTATTGTTGAAGAGAGTCACCCCCTTCAGGGTCTTCTTGTGCGGGTTGGAAGGGGCCAGAAATTCCGACTTGGGGTCTGCTTCAGCCTCGTGGTACAAGAGTGAGTTGCTGATGGTGGCGAACAGCTGGAAGACCTTGGCCAGAAACTGGCTGACCATCATGGCCAGAAACTGGCTGACCATCTGAGCCCTTTGAGCCTCCAGGCGCCAGTACCTGGCTTTGCATTCCCGCAGGTCTTCTCTCTGCTTGGAAAGCCTAAGCTCGTAGTCTTCAGTGAAGTGCTTCTACTGAGCCGCCTTGGACAGATACATTTTGAACTGAGCCAGCTGTTTCACCAACTTTTTTCATGGTGGTTGCTTAGGTCCAACAACTGCTTCCTTTTGGGGCCCTAAGGAGCCTAGGGGAGCAGGTGATGAGTGAGTGGGAGGGGAGGGCCCACTGAGTTGGCGACGCCCACCCAGTCATATGACCACCTAGACAGGTCCACCCAGCCAATAATTAGGCAGATCATATTAGTGGTCCGCAGAATTTAAAATTATGAATTTAGTGGTCCCTAAGATCCAAGGGGTTGTCAATCTCTGATCTAAACAAATAAATCCGGGATAGTCCTGATTAGCATTTGGATTGAGAACCCCCTGGAAAGACCAGGCTGTTGGTTAGAAGAAGAACAATAGTTGATGAACAACTATTTCCAAAACGTTGTCAAGAACCATGGAAAAATAACCATGGATGAATCAAGGACAAATGCATTCTATTTTTTAAGATGTTTTATTGGCATCAGCTTGCATTCCCATGATTAAAATAGCATGAGCCTTCATTGATGTCTGAAGAAATGAATCTACTGGAATAATTATGCCTGATAGATATGAGGAATTGCATGGGATTTTGCCTTGGAAATCAAATGATGACTACTCTTTCCTTTCCTCCCTCTTGCCCATCCTTGCAGGTTCCTCCACAGTGGACTTACTCATTTACCAGACGTTGTGTTACACTCATGATGAATTGTGTGACATTGATGTGGATGATTTCGTTCTCAAAATATGTGGCTTAGAGGAATTCCTCCAAAAGTGAGTGGGTGATATAAAAATTTAGGTTGTAATGTGGAATCTGGTTTTGACTAGATATATAAAATATTCTCATCTGCCTTATTGTTTTAATTTCTGTTTTGCCTTCATTGTCATTTTTATCCTTTATCCTTGCCACTTTTACCATCTTAGTGATTCTCATTTCCCTACTAATGGCTTTTAGTGTCTTTTAAAATAATCGAACGAATATTATTATTATTATTATTATTATTATTATTATTATTATTATTATTATTATTATTAATTTTATTTGTATGCCGCCCCTCTCCGTAGACTCGGAGTAACAGGTGTTATATCACTATGCATGTGGTCTTTGACATACAATCACAAAAGGGACTGGAATCTTAATCATAAAGCAAAGCAGTTATTAAGCAAGATATCATGCAACTGCTTCACTTGAGACTGCAATCCTGGTACAATGTTCCCTTGATTTTCGCGGGTTCGAACTTCGCGAATAGTCTATACCACGGTTTTTCAAAAAATATTAATTAAAAAATACTTTGCGGTTTTTTTCCTATACCACGGTTTTTCCCACCCAATGACGTCATATGTCATCGCCAAACTAATAATTTTTGCAAATAAATAACAAAAAAATAATTATTGTTAATAAATGTTTATAAATATCAGGATCACTAAGTGTCTTATTCAATGGTGAGTACCAGTAATAATGGTGTGTAAATGGTTGTTAAGGGAATGGGAAATGGTAATTTAGGGGTTTAAAGTGTTAAGGGATGGCTTGTGATACTGTCCATAGCAAAAAATGGTGTATTTACTTCCGCATCTCTACTTCGCGGAAATTCGACTTTCGCAGGAGCGGTCTCGGAATGCATCCCCCGCGGAAATCGAGGGAACACTGTACTCCCTATTTCAGTTGTTAGGCAGTCTTCTGGGTTGTTAAATGGACAGTGTCTCTGGTGATGAATATGGGGTGTCTCAGGAGGGGGGGGAGTCTCTAGGAGGCCATGTAGGAATGTCTCTCCACCCAAAAGCGGAAACCCTTCCCTGCTAAAAGCCAAGGAGGATTTTCAGCTCCTGAGTAGAGAGATACTTGATACGTGCCAGGCCTCTGGGCCTCTTCTATTTATTTGACTCGACTTCTATGCCGCCCATTCCTGAGGAAATTTCATATAGACGTTTAGTTGCGGTTTAGAAAAATATTATGGTTGATTGTATCAAAAGGTCTTGAAATATCAAAAGAAAGGAAGCACCAACAATAAGATACAAATAAATATTTCCTTCTTGCTGCAGAGCAGGGTTAGCAAGCATTCTGGTGACAAAAAACCTGCTCATTGAATGGAGAAGTGCATGTTAAGCATTTTCTTTAACCAGAGCAATGCCATGTAGACTCTCTGTCATTGGCACAGAAACTTATAGGAAAGAGTGAACGAAAACAATAAAAAGAAATCAAATATACAATCTAAAACTATAAAACCCTGATTAAAACCCATAATAAACTATCAAGACAACATGTATGCATACCATTCATACAATTTGGCCATGATAGTTGTTAATTCATGGCCACCAGGCCTGCTGGCAAGGCAGGAAGGCCAGTGGGGAGAAGCAGTATGGACATGGGAGGGGGAGTTGATTCTATAAGAGCCAGTGCAGCAACAGAGAAGGCCCTTCCCCACGGCCCCGTCAATCTGCATTGCTTAGTCGACGGGACCTGGAGGAGGCCAACTCTGTGTACTCTTATAGGTCTCTGGGAGGTATGTGGCAAGAGATGGTCCGTAAATAGCCTTGCTTTGAGCCATGTAGGGCTTTATAGGTAGTAACCAACACCTTTAATTGTGCCCGGAGACTAATAGGAAGTCAGTGCAGCTCACAGAACATAGGTGTTATATGGGTGTACCAAGGTACACCCATGACAGCTCGTGTGGCTGCATTCTGGACAATTTGGAGTCTCCAAATACTCTGCAAGAGTAGCCCCATGTAGAGTACATTGCAATAATAAAGACAGGAGGTGATGAGGGGCTGAGTGACTTTGTGTAGAGCCTCCTGGTCTAAATAGGGCTGCAACTGGTAAACCAGGTGAACCTGGGCAAATTCCCCATGGCCCCAGCTGAGAGATGGTGATCAAGGCTCAGCTGTAGATCCAGGAGGACACTGAAGTGGTGGACCCTATCTGAGTGGGTCAATGTTCTCCCCCCAGAACAATGGAGAGACAGATCGAATAGTCCTCAGGAGGAAATGCCCACAGCCACTCGGTCTTGTCTGGGTTGATCTTGAGCCTGTACCCACCCACCTTACCATAACCATCCTACCTCTCTGCTCAGGAGCTGAAAATACTGCTTAGATTTTGGCTCCCCATCACCTCTGGCAACTGCCTTAAAGAACTGCCTGCTGGAAGGTTTCAGCTCTATGCTTTTTTGGATTATGAAATCCAAATAGGCAAGGGGATGAAATCCTTTGGCAGACAGTTTATTCAGCCAGCACCCAATTGCGCTGGACAGGGAATGAAACTCGAACACAAGAGCTGGATGAAAAATGGGTCACTTTATTGATTACAGTAATAGACCTGCAGAGGGTGTTAAATGGGTGAAGATCCTGGACAAAACATACCTGGGCAACCAATGGGTGAACTCCTTGCTTGGTAAGGGTGAAGCGAGCCCCGCCTTCACCCAAATTGAAAGCCACGCCCAGCGTGTGGGAGGGCTCACCTCCATGACCCGGAACCGGAAGTGACGTAGATGAGCCCCAAGTGCTCCTCCTTCTCACCGCTCCGCCCGTGGAGGAGGCATGAGTTGTGAGATGAAGGAGCCCATCACCTTTTAACAGATGCCCAAGGGAGAACACACGGTTGCAACTGACACCCTTTCCACCCCGTTTTTGCCAATAGTGACCAAATAAAGAAAATTCAATCAACCTATTTACAATCGATACACCCCCTAACCCATTAAAAACCTCACACCTGACCAGGATGGAGAAGGCGAAAAAACAATCTGAAATTAAGTTTCCAGACTACCAAAAATTCCTTCTCGGCCCCAAAGGGCGACCTCTGCCAGACACCCTGGATAGAGCGGAGGGCAGGTGGGTGACCGTTCTGGAAGGCGAGCAGGGAGCAAAGGGGCGAGGGCGAGGGGTGCAGACCCTGAAATAGGCTGCAACCCCTCCCCTCGCTCCCAGCGGCCCCTGCAAGCCAACCACCGTTCATGGTGGGCTCCGATGCTTGGTGCCACGCCAATCAGCTGGGAGGCGGTGTCCCGCCCCCTCCCAGCTGAAACTGACATCCGGCCGGGGCGTTCTCGCCCCTCCCAGCCATCGCAAATATCTTTCACTCTTAAAAGTGAAAGGGAGTCCTCTTAGAAGGTGGTGGCAGCTTGCAAGTTTCCCATTGATCTTCTGTAGAAGCCAGCAGAGAAGAACATAAATGTCAATCACAAGGGTGCTTGGTAGCTGGTTGTAAATGTGAACATGTTCCCAGATGACAATCACATGGCTGAAGGGGATGGAGACACACATTTTGTGACAGTGGGGAAGTACTTTACAGGTTATAAAGCACCATTTCCTAGGGCCTAGGCCATCTTTAATTTGAACTGTTGTTAAGTGAATGGTCATAAGTTGAGGACTGTCTAGTCTGCACGTGCTTACGTGTTTCTTAAGTTACTTAGCATGAGCCAACAAAATCATGTGTTAGACTTCTGAAGATTGAAACTTCTCCACATTTAAAGAAAATCTAGAATTTGCATTGGTTAAAAACAATAGATCAGTGTTTCCATGCAATTATTCCAAATTGCACAGCTTCCATGTTAAACATTCCTGGAATTATTTTAGCATCTGTAGGGTTGTATTGAGGATATTTAAGTTTGCATTTTCTAAAACGATTTGTTCTGCAAGAGATATTGGTTGATTTTGGAAAATACAAGGAATGCTTGTTTATGAAATGAAGTAGAGTGCTAGTTCAAGAGATGTTGTGACAGTACTGATGCTTAAACACATTAATGTATAAGTTAAATAAGCTGCTGGGGGGGAAAATCATCTTCATTTTATACTTTAAAATTTGACCAACTTTAATATGTGGGAGATCTATGGAGATTCTTATCCAAGTCACCTTGGTTATTCCCAAGGTGCCTTTTCCAAAAGACAACTGGATGTTCTTGTAATATGTGGGAAATCTATACATTTATGTTTGCAATCAAATAATTATAGCTAAAAACTGGGCTATTCTGGGTTTTGTTTTTGGTTTTTTTTGGTACATGTGTTTTAAGTAATGTACCCATAGACAGGAGAATTCTAAGGCAGGCAAATTCCTCAAAAACAGTTTATTGAAAACATCTTATTGGTACAACTCGTGAAAGCCAACTCTAATATTCCCATGGTTATTGAAACGGTCCAAGTGCCGCCTCTATGTTGGTTGAGGCAGGCAGGATTCCCTTGGGTACCATTTGTTGGTGGTCAAGGGAAAGGGAGGATTTTGCCTTCTCTTTCTGCTCAAGATCCCCATGTACAATTTGTGGGCCACTGTTGACACAGAATGCTGGACTCGATGGGTTTTGGCCTGATTCAGCATGGCTCTTCTTATCTTCTTATGGCTTTCACCTAACTAAAAAGTAAAAGTTTCCCCTTTGTCCAATCCAGTTGCTGGCTGGTTGCTTGGTTACTTCACTCCTCCTCTGGCCAGCCACCTGTGCAAACGTCCTTGGTTCCCACAGGAAAGCTTTATTGTTTTGGCGACAAACCCCATCTATTTCCCCACTCCCTCTCTTGTGTGGCAACCCTGAAGTCTTCAAGGTTGCCTCAGCCAAGTTCAATTCAAGGTTAACAACATGTCAAGGTTGACAAGGATAGTCAAGGGATAGTTAATGATGCTCATGGTGTATAAGCTGAGAACTACTCAAATCTTCTTTTTTTCTGTTTTCTTGGTTTTATATCTATCACAGTTTGATTGATAAATTGGATCAATCAAAAGGAGGCATGAATATCTCCTTTTACATTTTGTTTTTGAATAACAAAAATCACTTCCCTTTTTCATTTCATTGGAATCGTGCCATTTTTAAAGTGGATGGAATAATGGAAATGCTATGTGTTTTCAAGGGAAAATCAATAAACATCCTGATTGGTGAACAGTCAGTCAAATAACTAGGAGGTAGTATTCCAAATGCTCAGTAGACCGTTTGAAATGATCTTCAGTCTTTCTTGTGCTGTATTTCCAACCAGACAAATTACTCATTTATACACTGAGACATTTAGAGTAACCTTGTAGTTTTAAACTTAAGAGCTTGTGGCCCAGTTACAGTGGCTGAGCATGCAACCTGGCAAGAGCAAACCGATTATTACAGAGACCAGCTTATTAAGGAATGGTCTTTAAAACCACAGAGGTCTTAGCAGAGAACCATTCAATACGTCAGAGAGACGGAGAGCATATGCACTCAAAAGAAACAAACTTCCCAAATTCTGCAATTATAACCCTGACCATTTTTTAAATGCATTCTTGTGGAAGCCTGCAACCACCAGCATGACTCAAACTACAGCCTGGTTTTCTCTTCATCTGTGAAAGGCAGTAAGTGGATGCATGCACATATGTGTGCCTAAATGGCTCAGAGACCTCTATCTCTTTCAGAAACACTTCGTGCATTAACATCTTTCAATATGCATTTTAAGTAATGGAAATACTCAAGCTGCTATCAATACTAAAGCTTGTAGAATGAATTGAGAGAGCCACTCTAGAAGAATGGAAGAGTGTCCTGGACTTTAAGCCAAATGAATTTATTTGTTTGTTTGTTAAAATATATACAAGTTAATAGGTATGGCATAAACATAAATAAAAGCAAAATAGATATGGGTAAATTTGGACAGTAGGACAGAGACGGTAGGCATGATGGTGCGCTTATGCACTGCCCTTACAGACATTTTAGGAATGGGCTGAGGTCGACTCTAGACAGTCTAAGGTTTAAAAGTTTTTGGGATTTGGGGAAGAAACCACAGAGTCAGGTAGTGTATTCCATGCATTGACAACTCTGTTGCTGAAATCGTATTTTCTGCAATCAAGTTTTGAGCGGTTTATTTTGAGTTTGAATCTATTTTGTGCATGTGTGTTGTTGCGGTTGAAGCTGAATTATTCATTGACCGGTAGGACATTGTGGTAGATGATTTTATGAACTACATTTAGATCAGATCAAAGGCGACACAGCTCTAGGTTTTCTAAGGCCAAAATTTCAAGTCTGTTGGAATGAGATACAGTAGTACCTCGTGATACGAACCCCTCGTGATACAAATTTTTTGAGATACAAACCCGGGGTTCGGAATTTTTTTGCCTCTTCTTACAAACTTTTTTTTACCTTACGAACCCACTGTGAATGCCGAACCCAGAAGTTCGGCAAAAGTTCGGGAGAACGCTGAGAAGCCCCGCCGCCTGTCTGTCACCTTCCAAAACAGCCAGGGGGATTCCAGGGGAAGTTCGGCAAAAGTTCGGGTTCAGTGTTCGGGTTCGGGAGAATGCCGAGAAGCGCCGCTCTCTGGCTTTCACCTTCGCAGAAGAGCCATGGAGCTGTCAGCTGGTCGGAAAGCTCAAACGGAGGTGGGGAATCCCAATAGGGAATTCCAGGGGCGGAGCTTTGACTTCATGGAGACATCCTTCCTGGTCGGCCGAAATGTGGACTCCAGGAAGGACATCTCCGTGACATCAAAGCTCCGCCCCTGGAATTCCCTATTGGGATTCCCCACCTCCGTTTGAGCCTCCCGACGGGCTGACAGCTCCACGGCTCTTCTGGGAAGGTGGTGGCACTTCTCGGCGTTCTCCCGAACCTGAACACTGAACCCGAACTTTTGCCGAACTTCCGGTTTGGCATTCAGGAGAATTCCGAGAAGCCCCCCGGCTGTTTTGGAAGGTGATAGACAGGCGGCGGCGCTTCTTGGCGTTCTCCTGAACCCAAAGTTTTGCCAAACTTTTCAGGTTCGGCATTCAGGAGAACGCCGAGAAGCGCCTGGCTGTTTCAGAAGGTGACAGCCGGGCGGCGGCGCCCAGTGGAGTGACGTTTTTGCGATTTTTTTTGGGGGGGGGGGGCTTGCACGCATTAATCGGTTTTCCATTGTTTCCTATGGGAAACATTGTTTCGTCTTACAAACATTTCACCTTACGAAGCTCCTCCCGGAACCAATTAAGTTTGTAAGACAAGGTATCACTGTATTCTGTTGCGAGCACTGGAGTAGAGTGTTCTTCTTGTGAAATATTTCTGGACTCTCTCAATTGTTTTAATGTCCGATATGCAGTGCGGGTTCCAGATGGGAGAGCTGTATTCGAGGATTGGTCTGGCAAATGTTTTGGATGCTCTGGTTAACAGTTTAATATTGCCAGAGAAGAAGCTATGCAAGATTAGGTTAACAACTCTTAGTGCCTTTTTGGCAATGATGTTACAATGGGCTCTGGCACTTAGGTCATTAGATATGAGTGCTCCCAAGGTCCTTAACAGAGTGAGGGTTGTCTACAAGGTCATGCCCTCTAAATTTGTATTTTGTGTTCTGATTCTTTTTGCCAACGTGTAAGACAGAGCATTTATTGGTTGAGATTTGAAGTTATTGTGATACATGGTCTAGGTCTTTTTGAAGGGTAGAAGTATTGAGTTATAATAATAACTCTCCCAATGATTTCTTACTGAGATTTTAAAATGCTATTTTTACATGGTAGAGATGTAATAAGCTATAAGCAAAAAAAAAAAAGAGCTTCCCTTTATGTAACATCACTTAATTAAAAACAGAAGCAAGAGATTTGCATCAGAAGAAGAAAAAAATTACACTGCCAACCTAGAACCCACAGGCGCCTCTTGTTTTGTTTTGATTCTCCTTCCAGCAAAATCTGGCACTGTATTTATGGAAAAGGAAAATCCCTTTTATATTATTGGAATCCATATCATAAAGAAGGGGAAGAAACAAAGCTGCTTCCACCAACATGTGGCTTCCAGATGTGATGAAACTACACTTCCCAGAATTCCCAGTCAGCATCTGCTTTATTGGCTTGAGAATGGTAGGATTTGTGGTCCCATCATTTTAGGAAGGCAGTAGTTGGGGGAAACTGCAGTAAAGTATACTTGCTGTTGCAAAAGCCATTAGATGGCAATGAATTCGACTGGAACTAAAGAGATCAGCTTAAGTCCAAATCTCTACTTACAATAGTTCTTTGATTCTATATATAATGCCTGTCTGAGGGTAGCATTGCTCTCTTACTGTTCTTACTTAGATTTTATTTTATTCTTTCCCTTCTTGCAAATTTGGAGCCCTAATTAATTTTTTCTAGACTAGCCTTTATCAGTTTGATATTTTGTGCTATGGGGTTTTGAGATAGGGTTTGGACTACAAACTCCATCTCCCAGTCAGCCTGGCCAATAATCATTCTGTTTAGAATAATAGAAAACGTACTTCCTAAGAATATAAGAACATAGAAGAGCCACGCTGAATTGGGCCAAAGCCCATCGAGTCTAGCATTCTGTGTCAAACAGTGGCCCACTAATTGTCCATGGGGATCTTGAGTAGAAAGAGAAGGCAAAACCCTCCCTTTCCCTTGACCCCCAACAAATGGTACCCAAAAGAATCCTGCCTGCCTCAACCAACATACAGGCAGCACTTGGACATCTGTTTCAATAACCAATAACCATATACTTCAATGAAGCAGAGTACCAGATTAGGGAGAAGTGGCTTAAATGACCTTTTTTTAGTCCCATTTTGTTGAGACTGTTTGTTTTAGTCAATGGATGTTGAGATACATCCATTACCAATGGCAATTTCAACAGTGATTTTTACTTTGTTTTACAAATGGCAATGTACAAACAGTTACTCACTTGGTGCATTGTGATTTTCTTATAAGACAGTTGATATTTTCTCCTCTGCCTTAATGCAAGAGAAACGGCTGTCAATTATGCTTGTGTACAAGGGCAGCTTGGTTAGCCTCCAGGGAAGGGTATCCTCCCATCTTTCTTTTCTGCCTAAACACCAGCTCACAGTATCCTTCCCATGCGTTTTGCCTTATGCCTCTGTCAAAAGAGAGAGGAAGCTGCAGCTTTTGCATTTGAAGGTCAAACCATATCGGCTCTAGACTGCTATTTATTGTCCCTGTTTTGGAGGTCGAGCACATTAAACTGTGCTTTGTGGGTGTTCCTTGAATACTAATAAACATACAAATGCTCAGTGGCTTTTATAGGGAGACTGAACAATCAAAGCTCAAATGTGTGTATAGCCTGTAAAAGCTGCTCCTATACCATTGTATGGGCTTGTGTCCCCGTGCGCATTGAAATGAGCTGTCTTGCCCCTTCTCTGTCCTGCCCCAAATCCGCCTCCTTGGCAGGACACCGAGTGCCAGATGAAGAGAGCAGGGGTGCCTTGTTGCCCTTCCATCCACATGGAAATAGCTGTAATGAGCTGGTGTGCAAATGCCCTGGTCTATTAACCATGCTCCAAATGATCCTTAGAAAACCTGTGTTTTTTCCTAAGCTGTTTCTCCAGAATGTTTTGCTTAGCTTTAATTTTGTTCTCACTGCCTAATGTAACCTGGAGAAGGGTTAGCAAAGCTGACAGTAGACAACAGCAATGGTTCACATGTCTTTCACCCTAATGCTGTTTTGACCTGCTTAGATGAGAGTTGCGACTGCACTCACAATCAGCCCTATGATGTGGGTCAACCCATTATTTATTTATGCCTTACAGCATTTCTATCTTGTCTCAGTCAAATGATTTTTAGGGATTAACACACTATAGAAAAAAACCTGCTTAAAGAGACCACAGTAATAAGATCAGCATAAAATGAAAAGACCGTAATGATAAAATAGCAGCTTAGTACTAAAAGAGGTCAAAAACACCACTGAAATGGTTCAGTGTATTTAAAATGCTCTCCAGAACAGTTCTGTTTTCAGCATCGGTCTCAATGGAGTCAGGAGGGAATCAATTTGATCTCCACAGGGAACTGTTCAATAGCACCAGTTACAAAGCCTGGCCCAACTCCCTTTCTCTCCTAAAAGTAGGACATAAGAGCAGTTTCTCCCTAGAGAACCTGGTAGGCTGGATTGATTCTCCTTGGTTCAAGGTGGTCATGTGGATATCTAGGGCCCAAGCCATAAATATTTTTATATGGCACATTAAATTAAGCCTAGAAGATACAGAGCATATAGCAAAGGGACTTCCACAGCCTGGTTCCAGTTAGTATCAGGGCAATATGTATGGCAATAAAGGCATGAGAACATCATCTAACAAAAACTCATGCCTTTATTGCCATACATATTGCCTATTCCAAGTTAACACTTAAGTTGATGAAAGACCTTAATAGACAAATAGCCTTTTGTGTGGGAACTTAATTTCAGTCAGATCTGCCCCATCCAGATCCAGACTCCAGCATCCAACAATCTTGCCCATAACCAAAGGGCAATATAAAGTTATTTATCATTAGCATACTGATGATAACGCATCCCAAATTACTGGATAATTTCACCCATTCATTTATTAATTAAATTACATTAATTTATTAATTACATTTATTAATTAAATTTGTATGCCACCCATTCCTGAGGGAACTTCATATAGAAGTTTAGTAGCGGTTTAGAAAAATATTATGGTTGATTGTATCAAAAGGTCTTGAAATATCAAAAGAAAGGAAGCACCAACAATAAGATACAAATAAATATTTCCCTTCTTGCTGCAGAGCAGGGTAAGCAAGCATTCTGGTGAATGGAGACGTACATGTTAAGCATTTTCTTTAACCAGAGCAATGCCACGTAGACTCTCTGTCATTGGCACAGAAACTTATAGGAAAGAGTGAACGAAAGGAAATCTTCACTGTCATGTGACCCCTGAACTATAGTTCTCACATCCTGGTAGATCCTGCTGCCGCAAATACATTAGAAATTATCAGAAGCAGAATTTCCTGCTGATTTGGGGCAGGAAATAATATAAAACAATGGAAAAAAAGTTTTGGTCAATGTCAAGTAAATTTAATAAGACAAAAAAAGCATGTGGTTTAGAATATACAAATTCTATCCAATAATGGGAGGGAAAGAAGGCCCCCTAAGTTACACCCACTTTGAATATCCACTCAAATACTGATCATAAAATAATAATGTTAAAAGGCTGGCCCCTAGCTGATAAAAGGCAATCTATCTCTGTTCTAAATGATCCTTGCTCTTCTTGTATTTCAGCCAAAAACAGGAGTGCATGCATGCTAGCTACATACAGTGGTACCTCTACTTAAGAACGTAATTTGTTCCGTGACCAGGTTCTTAAGTAGAAAAGTTTGTAAGTAGAAGCAATTTTTTCCATAGGAATCAATGTAAAAGCAAATAAGGTGTGCAAACCCATTAGGAAAGAAATAAAAGCTCGGAATTTGGGTGTGGGGAGGAGGAGGAAGACGTGGAGGAGGAGGACAATTGCTGCCGAAGGAAGAAGGTGAGGTGAGGGGAATCAAAAAAATCCAAAACTTTAAGTCTTAAAAAAAATAAGAGGGACTCTGAGGCGGCGAGGAGGAACATGCCCTCTCCTACACGGTGCGAGGCTGCTTCCCATATTCTGTGCCAGAGAGAGAAACCCATATGAGAGGGGGGAACCTCCCGCTCCTTTGAGGTAAAGGCTGCTGCTGCTGCTACCTGCTTCCTCTTCCTTCCCATGCTGAAGGGCTCCCCTCTCCTCTCATTCGCTCGCTCGCTTTGTAGCTGTCGCCTTTCCTTCACTGTGGTGACTTCTCAGTTTGGCTGAAGCCAAGTTGACCCAGCTGGGGCAAAGCACCCCCTTTTGTCTTTCTGTGCCCAGTTGCTCCGGGAGGTAACCTCGTGCTGGGTGTATGGGAGGCAGCGTGAGGGAGTCACCACAGCTAAGTGATTTATTCCCTCTCCAACTCCCAGAGAAAGGAAAATGCTTCATTCACTCTGGGCTGCCAAAGCCTCCTTAAGCACCACTGAAAGGCTCCTCTGGCAGCCCAGAAAAGCCCGAGATGGCCAGGATTAAAGGGGGAATGGCAGGAAACTGGTTGGGCCTTTGTGTCGCTGTCAAATTTCCTGGGAAATGTTTCCGGACTTGGGTTCTTAAATAGAAAATGGTTCTTACGAAGAGGCAAAAAAATCTTGAACACCCGGTTCTTATCTATAAAAGTTCTTAAGTAGAGGCATTCTTAGGTAGAGGTACCACTGTACTATCAAATCTTAGTGGAAATAGATGAACTGATTATTTTATTGTTCTGACAAATAATAACCTAGATTCTAGACACTGGTGCATTTGACTGAGAGAAGCTCATCCAGAAGATGGCATATTCATTCACTGATAGCTGGATACCTGTAGTTCACTACAAAACTGAATAATGGAATAGAATTCTAAACTCCCAGCCCGCAGGACGGATGATTGAAGGCAAAAACGCCCCAATTTTTGTGAAAAATGGGCCATTTCTTTGAAAACACAGGGGTGATGATTTTAATTTTAATGATGCCATTAAAATTAAAAAATACCTTTGAAAGCAATCAGTATATGTGAATTAAGTACTGCAAATTGCCACTATATCAAACAAATGTTTCTTAGACGTCTGCTGTAGCACTTCCTTAAAAGGAAACACTATTCTGGTAGCACATCTGACTTTTTAAATATCTTCTTTTCCCAATCTTTGAAGTTTTGTTTTACTCTGCTTTCCTACTCCCATTTAAAAGCAAAACACCCTCTCTTTCTCTTTCTCTGTCCCCTGACAATCACTTCTTTGTAATGACAGCTGTGCTGCATGGGCAAGCCAGGATGCAGGGTGGGGAGAGATAAGTCCTAACTTTTCCTTTTAGACTAGCAGGTAAAAGGGCCAGACGTCCTGTTCCAACTACTATGAGGTGACCGGCCCTTTCCTCCTGAGCCCTTCCAACCCTTCATTTCTCTGGAGGAGAAACTGCACAAGCTACATAACCTGTCCAACGCCTTCCAAATTAACCTTTTGCCTTTGATAACTCTGAGCAGAGGAACGGCTTTATTATTTGCAAATTACGTTGTTTTTGTACAAAGCAGGTACCTCGTTCCTCTTCTTCTCCTTTCTCTCAGTCAGCAGAATGACTTGGTCCGATCCTGAACATAGGTTAGTAGGCCAATAGGGAGTTGCATTTGGTAGTCTTCATTCTGATGCCACAGAAACCCAACATCTGTTTCCCAGACTTTGTAATATCTGGGTTTAGCATACCCTGTTTCCCCGAAAATAAGACGTACCCCGAAAGTAAGGCATGTCAGAGGTTTTGCGGAATTTGCTAATATAAGGCACCCCCTGAAAATAAGGCGTAGTCAAGTTTACATACGGTACGGTGGAAAAAACATACGGTATCATTCAAAGCTGTGCATAGCAGTACCGTAATAATGTGGCGTCCCCTGCTGGCCTCTTCCATCGCTTTGTACCGTCCAGTACAGCAGACACAGTCTGCTGCTGTCTCACCGCCATTACAGTCTCCACTACAGTGTGTAGACTGTAGTTCCTCTGGTGGCCGGAAGCTGCAATAGCGGGAGTATACTGTTGTAGCATATAAGTGCCGTCGTTTGTGTGTGTGGGTGCCATACTGACAGGTACCGTACCGTAATCATTGTACTGTAAGGTACACTTTCTTTGGGGGTATCAGCTTTTCTGCCTGTGAATTTGTCTTATTTGAGAAATATAAGGCACCCCCCGAAAATAAGACGTAGCACAACTTTTGGAGCAAAAATTAATATAAGACAGTGTCTTATTTTCGGGGAAACATGGTAGTACAGTGATCCCTCGATCATCGCGAGGGTTCCGTTCCAGGACCCCTCGCGATGATCGATTTGTCGCGAAGTAGCGGTGCGGAAGTAAAAACACCATCTGCGCATGCGCAGATGGTGTTTTTATTTCCACAGCAGCAGCGAGGAGCCGAAGATTGGGTTTCCCCGCCGCCTCGCTGCTGCTGCTTGTCCGCGCGCGTGCCGCCCGCCCCCCCCCCGCGCTGTTGCTGGGGCCGCTTCTCAGCTGAGAAGCGGCCCTGGGGTTTCCTCCACGCGCGCGCGTGCTGCCCACCCCCCGCGCTGTTGCTGGGGCCGCTTCTCAGCTGAGAAGCGGCCCTGGGGTTTCCCCCCCGCGCGCGCGTGCTGCCCACCCCCCGTGCTGTTGCTGGGGCCGCTTCTCAGCTGAGAAGCA
Source organism: Erythrolamprus reginae (assembly GCF_031021105.1). Classification (NCBI taxonomy): domain Eukaryota; kingdom Metazoa; phylum Chordata; class Lepidosauria; order Squamata; family Dipsadidae; genus Erythrolamprus; species Erythrolamprus reginae. The sequence continues at coordinate 57,034,870 of NC_091952.1, read as the reverse complement.
GCCCTGGGGTTTCCCCTCCGCGCGCGCGTGCTGCCCACCCCCCGCGCTATTGCTGGGGCCGCTTCTCAGCTGAGAAGCGGCCCTGGGGTTTCCCCCCGCGCGCGCGTGCTGCCCACCCCCCGCGCTGTTGCTGGGGCCGCTTCTCAGCTGAGAAGCGGCCCTGGGGTTTCCCCCCCGCGCGCGCGTGCTGCCCACCCCCCGCGCTGTTGCTGGGGCCGCTTCTCAGCTGAGAAGCGGCCCTGGGGTTTCCCCCACGCGCGCGCGTGCTGCCCACCCCCCGCGCTGTTGCTGGGGCCGCTTCTCAGCTGAGAAGCGGCCCTGGGGTTTCCCCCCCGCGCGCGCGTGCTGCCCACCCCCCGCGCTGTTGCTGGGGCCGCTTCTCAGCTGAGAAGCGGCCCTGGGGTTTCCTCCACGCGCGCGCGTGCTGCCCACCCCCCGCGCTGTTGCTGGGGCCGCTTCTCAGCTGAGAAGCGGCCCTGGGGTTTCCCCCCCGCGCGCGCGTGCTGCCCACCCCCCGCGCTGTTGCTGGGGCCGCTTCTCAGCTGAGAAGCGGCCCTGGGGTTTCCCCCACGCGCGCGCGTGCTGCCCACCCCCCGCGCTGTTGCTGGGGCCGCTTCTCAGCTGAGAAGCGGCCCTGGGGTTTCCTCCACGCGCGCGCGTGCTGCCCACCCCCCGCGCTGTTGCTGGGGCCGCTTCTCAGCTGAGAAGCGGCCCTGGGGTTTCCCCCCCGCGCGCGCGTGCTGCCCACCCCCCCGCGCTGTTGCTGGGGCCGCTTCTCAGCTGAGAAGCGGCCCTGGGGTTTCCCCCCCGCGCGCGCGTGCTGCCCACCCCCCCGCGCTGTTGCTGGGGCCGCTTCTCAGCTGAGAAGCGGCCCTGGGGTTTCCCCCCACGCGCGCGCGTGCTGCCCACCCCCCGCGCTGTTGCTGGGGCCGCTTCTCAGCTGAGAAGCGGCCCTGGGGTTTCCCCCCCGCGCGCGCGTGCTGCCCACCCCCCCGCGCTGTTGCTGGGGCCGCTTCTCAGCTGAGAAGCGGCCCTGGGGTTTCCTCCACGCGCGCGCGTGCTGCCCACCCCCCCGCGCTGTTGCTGGGGCCGCTTCTCAGCTGAGAAGCAGCCCTGGGGTTTCCCCCCCGCGCGCGCGTGCTGCCCACCCCCCGCGCTGTTGCTGGGGCCGCTTCTCAGCTGAGAAGCGGCCCTGGGGTTTCCCCGCGCGTGTGCCGCCCACCCGCCCACGCCGTTGCTCGCGCCTTACCGGGGCAAGAGGGGGAAGACCCAGGGAAGCCTCTGCCCGGCGGGGAAACTCCACCATCTACGCATGCGTGGAAGGGCACGCATGCGCAGATGGTGGAGTTTACTTCCGGGTTGAAAACTCGCGATATAGCGTTTAGCGAACATCGAGGTCGCGAAACTCGAGGGATCACTGTAGTTTAGCATAAGCATTTCCATCTCAAATTATTTTAGCAGATACAAGCTTCAGGGAAATTGTGTTATGGTTATTTTTGGTATCGTTCCTTTTCCTGTCAGATTATTATTATTTCTTTATTTTAAATCATGTATTACAAAAATTAAATCAATCTATGTTTCCTTTTTAAGATCATAAGTTTTAACTGCTTGGTTTTCCACTAGGTAATGAAAAACAATAAAAGGGGGGGACAGAGGGCGAGAGAGAGAGGGGGGGGGACATACATAAAAATAATGATTGAATCTGCAAATAGTTCTCTTGGGGAAGAGAACTGAGGCATAATGTTGTGTATAACTTAAGTGCATGATTTATTCATTGTTCCTAAGCTTTGCAATTGTAAAAGTAGAATATCCTTGTTCTGCACTATACACAGAATCATGAGTGTCCAGGGGTTATGGAGATGGGGCAAGAGGAGGCAAGCGAGATCAATGCCTCATTACATCATTGCAGAAGCAACATGGATTATGTCATTTATGTCAGCTGTGTTTCATTGCAATCAGAAATTACTGTACACAATTCATGTCAAAATTTGCACAATGATATCATGACCTGTATCGAATACCTGTGTGCAGGCTGGTTAATAGGAAGTTTAGAAATCTTTGCTACATAGAAACATAGAAACATAGAAGATTGATGGCAGAAAAAGACCCCATGATCCATCTAGTCTGCCCTTATACTATTTTTTATATTTTATCTTAGGATGGATATATGTTTATCCCAGGCATGTTTAAATTCAGTTACTGTGGATTTACCAACCACGTCTGCAGGATAATAATAATAATATTGTTATAATAATATGCTACTGGAATAATCTCAGTAATGTACAGGGAGGAAAAGTCCTTTACTTAAATTTTCTGCATTTATTTGTATCATTCCAGCAAACATCCACTAGGAAGTCATGAATATATTCAACACTGCAGGAAGTTTGATATAGATATCCGGCTGCAGCTGATGAAGAGGAAGGCTGTTCGCAGTGACCTGGCTAGGATGGTAAATGCCTGGCGCGTAAACTTGAAAATCAGCTCTAACGAAATTGTTGCTTCTTTACGAGTCCTAATTCAGATGAACCCATACAGTATTTCCATTAACATAATGTTAGAGCATGTTTGGTAGAAAAATAGTTCTTATATGTTGAAGGCTAGGACAAGGTTTTGACTTAAATTTAACTCTTTATATTATTTTTAATATAGTGTTTAATCCATAATTATCGACGGAGCAGCATTTGTTGCTGGTCTAGTTGTAAAGCTTTACTTGAGGAGTATAATTATTCTTAAAGAGGAATAGCAAGATTTAGCATATGTGTAAAACACAGGTGTCAATCTCAATGCAGCACGCTGCCGTCACTTGATATTTCGTGACATTTTTCCCATTCACAGAGCTGGGGTGGGTGTGGCCTACACATATGGATCTGGCCCACAAGCCGCCACTTTTGACACCCTTGGTCTAGGGCAGTGATGGCAAACCTATTTTTTCCTCGGGTGCCGAAAGAGCTTGTGCGCACGCTATCGCACCTATGCGAGTGCCCACATCTATAATTCAATACCTGGGGAGGGCAAACAGCTTCCTCCCGCCCCCCGCCAAAGACCTTCTGGAAGTTAGAAATGTCCTGTTTCCCAAATATGGTGGGCCCAGTAGGCTTGTGTTTTGTCCAGGCTTCCCTGGAGCTGGGGGAGGATAAAAATGCCCTCCGCCATCCCCCTGGAGGCTCTCTGGAAGCCGAAAATGCCCTCCCAGAGCCTCTGTGCCAGCCAAAAATCAGTTGGCCGACACACACATGCATGTTGGAGCTGAGCTAGGACAATATGTGCCAGCAGATAAGGCTCTGTGTGTCACCTGTGGCACCCATGCCATAAGTTCTCCATCACTGGTCTAGGGGCAGATTCCCATTTTTGCCGCTACCGGTGCACTGCATGTGCATTTTCTCTTCTGCATGTGCATCCCAGGGTATTTTTGCTTCTGTCCATGTGCAGGAAGCAAAATCTTGTGAGAAAATGCATGCATGAGAGAGATTTGAATGATTTTTTCTTCCGCGCATGTTCAGAAGCAAATAAGTACCAAAATCTCATGCGTGCATCACCTGCGAGATTTTGCCTCCTGTGCATGTGCAGAAGCAAAAGCACCCTGGGATGCGCGTACATGCAGGAGAACAGAAGCTGTGCACGCAGCGCAACTTTCATTACTGGTGCGCCATCCTCATCCATACCAGAAGCATCCCGCTATTGCCTTGGTCTAATGCTAGAGTGTAACAACCAGTACTGGGTTGCTCCCAGTTCGGACTGATTCTTAGAACTGGTAGTGGCCATGGTGGGAGCCTCTGCCCACCTGCCTGGGATAACTCTGTGCATGCGCAGAAGTGTTACGCCGCGAGTGAGCACATGAACCGGTGGCAAAATTATTTAGAACCCACCACTGGTAACAACATTCTAGAGCAGTGATGGCGAATCTTTTTTTCCATGGGTGCCGAAAGAGCATGGGCACGCTCTATCACACATGCCTGAGCACCCACACTCATAATTCAATGCCTGGGGACGGCAAAAGCAGCTTCTCTTGTAGTCCCTCTGGAGGCCGGAAATGGTCTATTTCCCAACTTCTGGTAGGCTTGTGTTTCACCCTCCCCAGGCTCCAAAGGCTTCCTTGGAGCTAGGAAAGGGTAATAACGCCCTCTCCCATTAGATTAGATTAGATTTATTGGATTTATATGCAGACTCGGGGCGGCTCACAGCAATGGTAAAAAACAGTACATAGTAACAAATCTAATATTTAGCTATCTAAATTACAGTTTTAGGTTAAAAAGTCCCCCCCCCCCAATATATAAAAACAAGCACACAATTGAATCATAAACAAAAACTACATCGGCAAGGGGGAGATGTTTCAATTCCCCCATGCCTGACGGCAGAGGTGGGTTTTAAGGAGTTTACGAAAGGCAAGGAGGGTAGGGGCAATCCTAATCTCAGGGGGGAGCTGGTTCCAGAGGGTCGGAGCCACCACAGAGAAGGCTCTTCCCCTGGTTCCTGCCAGACGACATTGTTTAGTTGACGGGACCCGGAGAAGGCCAACTCTGTGGGACCTAATCGGTCGCTGGGATTCGTGCGGCAGAAGGCGGTCTCGCAGATATCCTCCCAAGGGCTCTCTGGAAGCCAAAAATCCCTTCCAGGGCCTCTATGTGAACTAAAAATCAGCTGGCCGGCACACACATGCACACTGGAGTGAACTAGGGCAACAGCTCACGTGCTAGCAGATATGGCTCTGCATGCCACCTGTGGCACCCATGCCATAGGTTTGCCATCATTGTTCTAGAGTCTTAAGATTTTATTTATGGTCCTTAGAAGCTTCTGAGATTAAACTGCTGATATTCAGTACCAAAACTGTATCCTCTACATTTTAATAAAATATATCCTAAAAGAACTATGTTTATTGTCTGAGAGTCTCCACATATATCTTAGCAAAGATTCCCCCCCCCAAAAAAAATCTGCCCAGATAAAACCCAAAATTCAACCCTGCACAGCATCTGGTGATATTATTAACATGCCCACTGAAGTCATCAGAGGCGATTCACAATCACTGTATTAATCATCATAGTAACTCTGGCATCTTGATTCCTGTTTAAATACCACCTGCAATATGGAATACCTCTCTGATACAAGTATGACTTTGATCAGATGTGCTGATACCTGGATAGTGAGAACAACAATCACACCTGGGTGTCTGTTTATGCAGAACATTTGTTAGAGCTAATAGTTTCATGTTTTACCTATACTGCTGCAATTAAAGTGTCTATTGCATTGCAAGTGCTACAGCGTTATTTTGTGTTCGACAAATTGCATCTCCCTAATATAAGAGAAGTTAGCAGTGGTATAATTTCAGGACAACTGCTTTAATAAATAGAATGTTGACAAGTCAGTAATGACTTGTATTCAGGTGTATTCTGCTTCCTCAAAAATCAAATTTAAAAGCTATTTTCTGTTCTGTCTGGGTCCCCCCAGACGCCAACACCAACCAAAAAGAGTATCCAGACACACTGGTAAAAAGCAAAGGCAGTTTATATAATTCAAAGCAAACACAGGTAACAAAAACTGTTCTTACAGACAGGAACACTATGAAGCTTCACAGAGGTTTCACGAAGGCCAGGTAATAAAACAGGATTCTTGCTGGCAAAAACAACGCTGGAGATAATAAAACCCACGCCTCCCCCAAGTCTTCCAGACTTTTAGGCCACAAGCCAAGATCAGAGACGCCGAGAATCGAAGCAAGGTCACAGGACTCCCAAATGATAACTCTCCACAAGACTGTAAGGGCGGGCCTGCCTTTTCAACCCTGCTGAGGAGAACCACACCCAAACCCAGCTGTTGCCAATTCAGGGATGGAAATACCTTTCTAATTGGCCCCGTCTTTGAGCTGCTCGTCACTGCCTCATGTCTATTATAGCCTGTGCGTCTTCATCCAATGAATCCAGGCTACTAGCTGGGGAGAGTCCCCCCCCCGGGGGTCTCAGGCTGCTCTCCCTCCTCCTCTTCCTGACGTTCCTCTCCCCCGTCTGCCTGGTCCTCCCCCTCCTGTTCACTGTCCTCCTCCTCTGGGCATGGATCCGGCAGAGATCCAGCCGGTCCCTGAGGAGCCTCAGGCTAAATAACAACATTTTCTAGAAACAAAATTGTTTTTGAAAATTAATAAGTAAATAATCCTTTTGTCAGAAAGAAACCCAGTGCTCTATCTCTTGTGAAGCATGTATGCATATATATTTTGTAATGAAAGCATTATTTATTTATTTATTTATGCATTCATTCAATCGATCAATGCAGTTGGCCAACTATTTTACAAAAAACGGCTCAGAGTAGCATTTAAGCGTTGAAAACAGTTGACCAACAACCAGGATGTTCAAGGTCACTAATACAAAATCATAACTAACAGAGCCCATCTCACCATCTGGCCCCAAATTACCTGGGGGAACAGCAGGTCTTTAATATCTTACAAACAGCTAAAAGGGCTGAGGCCATCTGGATCTCCAGAGGGATGTTGTTCCATTGAGCAGGTGCTTCCACAGAGAAAGCTTTACTCTGGGGTCCAATAAGATGACATTATCTAATGAAAGGGACCTGAAATATGCCCTCCATACTAGATGGGTGAGGCAAGCAGACAGTATGGGAATCAAATTGTCCTGCAAATAGCCTGGCCCTGTGCCATGTAGGCTTTAAAGGTAATGACCAGCACTCCCAAAGGTCCACTGGGAGCTAGTGCAATGGTACTATATAGACCTAAAAAGAAATACACAACAGCTGCAGCTTCTGAATGCCTTTCAGGTCCATTGTAGAGTGTATTACAAATGGGAGTTGATTAAGATGTGAGTCACTATGAGCAAAGCCGCCTAGTCCAGGAATTGGTCCAGGAACTGGTGCAATTGGCACACAATGAACTTGTGCAAATATCCTCCTAGAGATGCCTACCATTGATTCTTCAAGCAGGACACGTGAGTGAAGGAGGAGCCCTAAGTTGCGCACTGACCAAGTCCCCCCCCCCCATGCAGATGGAAAACCTCTGGATCGTTGTGGGGGGGAAGGTTAGTAGTTGGAGGCTTTAAAACTCTTGGCCTTGCCAGGGTTAAGCAGAAGCATGGCATTGGATAAGAACCTTGATGGTTGGCCCAAATCAGAGATTTATAGCTTGGTTCATTATCAAACAATAACACAGGCAGCTTTGCAGCAGGCAGCCTTAACAGTGTAACAGAGAGATGTTGAGTTTTGTTGAGCAACTGCTTTTCTTAATATAGGTGAATGATGACCAAAGCCCTTCCACACTCAACCATTATGTTCATCTCCAAGAGAGACCAATCAAGCAGACCATCACCAGGTAAAAAAAATATATGAATGAAACTCTAATGTAGTTGGTAGAGAAACAATACATAAATAGAACTTCTGTGGACTATATAGGCTAATACTAAATGACAAAAAGACACATTAAGAGACATAGCACTACTGGAGTTCTTAATGTGGGCCAGCCATGTTTGCTGGCCATATGGGGAAAATCTGCAACTCACTCGTAGGACATATGGATAGCATGAAAATGTTCCATGTTCAACCCCGGCAGCTCTAAATATGGCTGGGAAAAACTCATGACTGAAAACCTGAAGAATTGCTAATCAGGACAAACAGTTCTGAGCTCGTATAAGTGTGCAAATAGGCTTTGACTTGACAATAAATCGATCCTCCATATGAAATAAAAATAATTCAATTTTCTCTTCTGAGCTGTTCATTGTTACTTCTTACAGGCAGGCCCTGACCCTTCTTTTTGATACCTTCCACAATGAGGTGGATGCATTCTTAGCAACTGAGGTAAGAGGGCAGTCAGATTTATTTATCTATCTATCTGTCTGTCTGTCTGTCTTATTTGATTGATTGATTGATTGATTGATTGATTGATTGATTTGCATGCCGCCCCTCTCCGTAGACTCGGGATGGCTAACAACAATAATGAAACAACATGTAACAAATCTAACATTTAAAATAATTTTTAAAAACCCAAATATACACACAAGCATACCATGCATAAAGTGTATAGGCCTAGGGGGAAGGGAATATCTCAGTTCCACCATGCCTGACGACAAAGGTGGGTTTTAAGGAGCTTATGAAAGGCGAGAAGGGTGGGGGCAGTTCTGATCTCTGGGGGGAGTTGGTTCCAGAGGGTCAGGGATGCCACAGAGAAGGCTCTTCCCCTGGGTCCTGCCAAACGACATTATTTAGTCGACGGGACCTGGAGAAGGCCAACTCTGTGGGACCTAACTGGTCGCTGGGATTCGTGCGGCAGAAGGCGGTCCCGGAGATATTCTGCTCCGATGCCATGAAGGGCTTTATAGGTCATAACCAACACTTTGAATTGTGACCGGAAACTGATCGGCAACCAATGCAGACTGCGGAGTGTTGGTGTAACATGGGCATATTTAGGGAAGCCCATGATTGCTCTTGCATCTGCATTCTGCACGATGTGGTTTCCAAACACTTTTACGAGGTAGCCCCATGTAGAGAGCGTTACAAGCCACAAGGTCGAGCCACAAGGTGATGAGGGCATGAGTGACTGTGAGCAGTGACTCCTGGTCCAAATAGGGCCGCAACTGGTGCACCAGGCGAACCTGGGCAAACGCCCCCCTCGCCACAGCTGAAAGATGTTTCTCTAATGTGAGCTGTGGATCAAGGAGGATGCCCAAGTTGCGGACCCTCTGTGAAGGGGTCAGTGATCCCCCCCCAGGGTAATGGACAGACAGATTGAATTGTCCTTGGGAGGCAAAACCCACATCCACTCCATCTTATCATCTAGTCTAAGGGTAAAATGTTGGGGGTTAGGGGATGATACTACAGAGTCCGGTAATGAGTTCCATGCTTCAACAACCCGATTACTAAAGTCATATTTTTTTACAGTCAAGTTTGGAGCGGTTAATATTAAGCTTGAATCTGTTGTGTGCTCTTATGTTATTGTGGTTGAAGCTGAAGTAGTCTTTGGCAGGCAGGACATTGCAGCATATGATCTTGTGGGCAATACTTAGATCAGGTTTAAGACGTCGTAGTTCTAAGCTTTCAAGACCCAGGATTGTAAGTCTAGTTTCGTAGGGTATTCTGTTACGAGCAGAGGAGTGAAGGGCTCTTCTGCTGAAGTATCTTTGGACATTTTCTAGGGTGTTAATGTCAGGGGGACCAAGTGATTCAAGAAAGTACTCAATGTTATTGTGCAAGTCTTTTCAGCAAAAAAGGACTGTTATTCCTGTAATTTATAGGTTCGCTGCTACATTAGTGGCAAATTTGAAGAGCCCCGAGGCTCCATCCAGGCCTTTTGGGGTGAGGGGGCTGGTTGTGCACCTCTGTTGTAAAGAAGTATAATATCTTGTGTGCTTTGGTTACTCATTTGAAGATACTGAAAACCATATTATATTAATAAAACAAATATTTTGTGATCAAATTAAGAAAATAAATGGTTTTCCCCCATGGTGGTTTCCTCCAGCATGTTCCCCCACATCTTAGGGCTCACAGCTTGTTTTATTTCCTTTTTGAAACTGATTAGAGAAGGGTTTTTTTTAGTGCTTCTTTAATAGGACTAGGTCTGCCTGTAAAGATAGGCAGTAAACACAGTTCTTGCTCACTTTACATTTTCCTCATTCCATCCTGACTACTTTATGGGAGTCAGATTTCCCAACATAAAGTTGGGGCTGTCAGCAGAAGGGTGCTTGGGATGGCCGCCAAGAGGCTGTACTACATAGAAGTATGAACTGTCAGTCAAAGCAGAAAAAAAGAGAAAAAAAAGTGGGTGTAGAGAAGTGATTCTCAGGTTCTATTTTTTACATTGTCAGCAGAGCACCATAAGGTAGAAAGTTCCTCTTTGTTTCAGTTTTTCTTCCTTTTAGAGATGTATGCAAAAATACATGTTGGTTTTGCTGCCAGGATCACATCTTTGTGAAGCTTTGGCCTTTGCCCAGCTTTTTTCCCCCCATTTGAAATAATCTGTGTTACTCAGCTTTTGATGCAGAGATTATAATGTTTGTTCTAGATCATATGAGTCACTAAAGTATGGGACAGGGAAGCAAGAGATCCTTTGGCATTCTTGCAAATGTGATACATGGTCCACACTGTGTGTAAATATTCTCGTTATATTTATCTTTGCATTTTCTTATGGTTATATAGTTACTGAAAGATAAGATTTTTTTAATGTCTGTAAGGACACAACTGAATAGCTGATATACAAAAAAGGTGGAAAGGGAGTTGAGGAAGAACAAACAACACGAGTTTAGAGTGGAGGAAACATAACTGAAATTTTCATATTTTTTTTAAAATAGCATTTCCTTTGACTCTTCCTATTTCAAAATCTATAATTTAAGAACTTAGAGAACCATTAAAAGAAGTGTATAGAATAAATCTCCACTCAGTTGAGACTTACCTCATAAGCTTGCACTGACAAAATTTGTATCTTAAAGACTTAGTACAGTGGTACCTCATCATACGAACTTAATTGGTTCCAGGAGGAGGTTCGTAAGGTGAAAAGTTCGTAAGATGAAACAATGTTTCCCATAGGAATCAATGTAAAAGCAAATAATGCGTGCAAATCCTTCAGGAAAATCCCAAACTTTAGAAGGGAGGCGAACAGAGGGCAGGGAGGAGCAGCTAAAGGGGGCGGGTGGAAGAAGCAAGGCTAGGCTAAAGGGTGAGTGGGAAGGAAGAAAGGCAAGGGGGGCGCCCCTCCCTTTTCTTTCTTCAAACGACACCGTTTCAGTGCATTTGCAAGCATGCAAAATCTTTACTCCTCCAAGCTGCCCCTCCCTTTTCTTTCTTCAAAAAAAAGGGGGGGAAAGAAACCCCTTCATCCCAGCAGCAGCTGCTTGGGTTCATAAATAGTTCGGAAGAAGAGGCAAAAAAATCTTAAACACCGGGTTTGTATCTTGAAAAGTTCGTTAGAAGAGACGTTCGTAAGATGAGGTACCACTGTATGTCATAAAAGTCATGCAATAACAAAATTGGGGAAGACCTTGGAGGTCTTCTAGTCCAACTGTTTGAGCAGGAGATCTATACCATTGTGGATAAATGGTTGTCCAATCTGTCCTTTGAATGGTTGTCTAATCTGTCCTTTGAAAACCTTGTGACCCACAAATTCTAGATAACTGATGAACCAGGTATCACCTATTTTATATTTGTATATTTGTTGGGGGAGGGTGTGTGTGGCCTAAGTGTCAGCCCCCCTTTTTTTGCCACTGAATTACATTTTGTTTGATAGCGCCCACTGCTCAAATCTGTCAAGAGCCTTCTGATTTTGAGCTATATTCTAAACTGTTGGTTGCTGCCCATTTGGTGTTGTAAATTCGATGAGTTCCACTTTTACCCCCTCATTAAATATTTTATGAATAGGTTGAAGATAGAATCATGAGGTACCCCATTGCATGCTTCCTTCCATTTAGGTATAATAGTTCCATTGAAGAATACACACTGAATATAGTTGGTCAGCCAGTTGTGAATCCTTCTAGTGATGCTGCTGTCTATCCCACATTTTTCTGTCTTACCAATTAAATAGGCTGTGGTCTACTTTGTTAAATGCCTTACTGAAGTCTAAACTATGTCCACAACATCCACTAATTTAGTCACTTTGTCAAATAAAACAGATCATGCCAGAGAAATTTTAACCCATATTGGCTTTTAGTATTGCTCATTTCTAAATGTTCCCAGATTTGTTGCTTGATTATCTTTCCCAGGAATTCCCCAGGAATTGATGTCTGGCTAATTATTCTGTGGTTTCCTAGATCCATTTGCCTCCCTTTTGAAGATGGAAACCATATGCGCTTTTTTGCAGTTCTCCATTGCTCAGGGAATTTTGAAACATTTGGTTTAGTGGTTCTGAGATCAGGTTTGCCAGATTCATCAGAATCCAGGGATACAATCCATCTGGTCCTGGCGATTTGAACTCATCTGAACGACCAAGAAGAATCTGAATTTTATACTATTTGGAATAAAGTTTATAAGTGGATAGATAAAAATAAAAATAAAAACTGAATGTTATGAGAAATGTATGAATATATTAAAATGACTTTATAATTTTTCTTTTTATTAACTTAATTTTATGTTACTAGAATGTTTAAACAAAATTCTTCTTTCCATCTAGATTAATATGAATGAATTAAGAATATATTCTTTTTCTGTATTAAAAATTAACTTCTAAGAAGAGAGGGGTAATTGTAACCCCTATTATGTGTTTAAATGTTTGTATGTTTGTGTGTGTTCTTTTATGAAAATTAATACAGTTTTATTAAAAAATTGAACTCATCTAGAGTAGATAGATACGTTCTTCCCATTTTGTTGCCGATTGTGATTTGTATTCCTATTCCTTCTTCTATGGAACTGTTTTTGATTGGCTAGTCTCCCCCCCCCCCTTCTTTTTTTTTGGTAAAGTTAGATGCAATTAAACAGTTCCCATTTTCTTCCTGCTTACCTGTTACTTCCTTGCCATCTTCTCCCATTAGTGATTGTATCACTCAGATTATGTATCTCAAAATATTTGAGCTCAGAACTTGCATCATTAGATAAATAAAGCGCTGGCGGTTTTATAAAGAAATGTGTGCAGGGTGAAGGGAGAAAATGTTATCAAAGGGAAAATAAAATATAGTGCAAAATAAGGTAAAATTTAAGCTTATTTGTTTAATCTACACTTCTATCCAATCTAAGAAAGAAACAATTTATACAATATTTTGGACAAATATTATGCAGCTTTTGTGTAAATTGTATATATAAGAATGAGAGAAACATAGGGAGTTTAATGATTTCTTATTCTGTTTTAGAGATTATCCATAAACAAATACTTTCAAACACATATAAAATTCTAAACAATTCATATTTGATTTTGTAAAAGATTGCATTGCTAAATCCTTTGTAAAAAAAGGAAAAATAATACTTTTATAGATGAATATGCATATATGAATTACAGAAATTGTTTGTGAAAATGATTCTAGTTTTCACAGAGCACAATTTTTAAACTTTGCATCTAATTTTTCCTGTTTGATACATTTCTATCCTTTTCTTTCCAGTTTTGCTTTGTGGAATCCCATTTCTTTAAGTGCTGAGCAGTGAAGGAAGATAGTTGTAGATCTTTCTTCCAAATCTTCTGCAAGTCTGATCCTTACAGACTATATGCAAGAGAATCTTCTCATTACCCTTTTCCAATAAATACCTGCATTTTGTATGCAATGGGTGCAGTAAACAACAGTGCCCCTTAGTGGCAATTCTTTCTATGCCTTCTGGAGTAATAGAAACATAGAAAACTGACGGCAGAAAAAGACCTCATCATTTGAATTATATTGGTGGAAGATGTTAATAGTATCATATGCCTTTCAAATTCTATATGAAAGAATTGAAACACACTAAATTCGTTCAGAATTTGGAAGTCACGTGATACTACTTTTTTCCTTTCAAATACAGTCATACCTCGTCTTACGAACCTAATTGGTTCCCGGGGGAGGTTCGTAAGATGAAAGGTTCATAAGACGAAACATTGTTTCCCATAGGAAACAATGTAAAGTCAATTAATCCGTGCAACAACAAAAAAACCCCGCAAAAAAACACTGCCGCCCGGCTGTCACCTTTTAAAACAACCCGGGGGCTTCTCAGCGGCCTCCCGAATGCCGAACGCCAAACCCGAACTTCCGGGTTCAGCGTTCGGGAGGCTGCCGAGAAGCCCCACGGCTGTTTTAAAAGGTGACAGCCGTGCGGCGGGGCTTCTCGGCGGCCTCCCAACGCCGAACCCGGAAGTTTGGGTTTGGAGTTCATAAGACGAAAAAAGTTCGTAAGAGGAGGCAAAATTTTTCTGAACCCCGGGTTCGTATCTCGGGTTGTTCGTAAGACGAGGGGTTCGTATCTTGAGGTACCACTGTACAAGTGTGACTTTAATGTTAAAGTACATACAAGACATATTTGAAGCCATATTTGAATTTCAGACAGAAAAGGTGGCGATAATTTTTCCACAGGTTTTTGTTTAGTTTTTGGTCACAAAGATGTTGAAGAGAAAAAAGGACTATCTGAAATTTAACTGAGTTACTGTTAAATGTTTACTGTAGTTGTGCTTTTAGGTGTTATAATGTACCTATATTTCCAAAAGATAAAATGACCTGGTTTTAACTAACTAAATATAGATAGTACTATATAGAAAACTCAAAACAGAAACTCTTACCTGTTTCACTCTTTCCCATCCTCCTTGGCTCATGCAAACTTCATTTAGTGCTTTCATTTCTGAGAATAGGAAGATAAGAGAAATAAAAGTTTCTCTCTTTGATTTTGATACCTTTGCCAAGGTACATAGAAACATAGAAACATAGAAGTCTGACGGCAGAAAAAGACCTCATGGTCCATCTAGTCTGCCCTTACACTATTTCCTGTGTTTTATCTTAGGATGGATATATGTTTATCCCAGGCATGTTTAAATTCAGTTACTGTGGATTTACCAACCACGTCTGCTGGAAGTTTGTTCCAAGGATCTACTACTCTTTCAGTGAAATAATATTTTCTCACGTTGCTTTTGATCTTTCCCCCAACTAACTTCAGATTGTGTCCCCTTGTTCTTGTGTTCACTTTCCTATTAAAAACATTTCCCTCCTGAACCTTATTTAACCCTTTAACATATTTAAATGTTTCGATCATGTCCCCCCTTTTCCTTCTGTCCTCCAGACTATACATATTGAGTTCATTAAGTCTTTCCTGATACGTTTTATGCTTAAGACCTTCCACCATTCTTGTAGCCCGTCTTTGGACCCGTTCAATTTGTCAATATCTTTTTGTAGGTGAGGTCTCCAGAACTGAACACAGTATTCCAAATGTGGCCTCACCAGCACTCTATATAAGGGGATCACAATCTCCCTCTTCCTGCTTGTTATACCTCTAGCTATGCAGCCAAGCATCCTACTTGCTTTTCCTACTGCCCGACCCCACTGCTCACCCATTTTGAGGCTGTCAGAAATCACTACCCCTAAATCCTTCTCTTCTGAAGTTTTTGCTAACACAGAACTGCCAATGCAATACTCAGATTGAGGATTCCTTTTCCCCAAGTGCATTATTTTACATTTGGAAACATTAAACTGCAGTTTCCATTGCTTTGACCATTTATCTAGTAAAGCTAAATCATTTACCATATTACAGACCCCTCCAGGAATATCAACCCTATTGCACACTTTAGAGTCATCGGCAAATAGGCAAACCTTCCTTACCAAACCTTCCCCTATGTCACTCACAAACATATTAAAAAGAATAGGACCCAGAACAGACCCTTGTGGCACACCGCTTGTAACCTGTCTCTGCTTTGAAGACATTCTTGCTGTTGCTTTTGGAAAGAAATCTCCCACTGATATAAAAGGAGTGGAAATACTTGAAATCCACACCCATGCTGGCTAGATCTTGATGATTGTCAGGCTCCCAAGCTGTGTATTAATGCAGAGATATAAATAACATCATTGTAGCTCACTCTTTTCAATGTTTCAATTATTCATCCAGGGAGATTTCCCACTGAAAGCAGACCGGGTAGTCCAGTCTGTCATGGCCATTTGCAATGCTTTGGCTGCTGTGGAATCCCAGGAAATCACTGCAGCCCTGAATCAACTACCGCCTTGCCCATCTCGCATGCAGCCCAAAATCCAGAAGGTAAGAAGTGAGAGTCTGAAAATTCAGAAACAGCAAAGTTGAATTTTAACATTAGAACCAAATAGATGAAAATTACAAGAGGGAGAATTCAGTGTATGCGAAAATAGGTCACGAGATGCTATTGCAGCTGCCTTCCCCACTGCCTTTTAATGGTATGTTGCATTCTATCCACTTACACTCTTGAAATATTTTGCTCTCTGCAAAGGAACAATTGTTCGTTCTACCTTTTTTCAGAGAAGGTGAATTTATTTATTGTCTGCCTACATAGATTTCTGTGCCACTCCAGACAAGTAAGACACTGATTAATATGTGTATAAAGTGAACACTTAAGTTTCTGAAACTCAGTCCATTTTGGACTCTTATATTCTTCATTTGCATGGCCTGGTTTTACAAAATATTATGTGATAGTTGGTGGTCCCAGCATGTTTAATGAGCTTAAAATAAACCGCGTTGTGATTTAATTCAATGTGTAAGACCAGACTAGCTAATAGGATAGTTTAGGATTAGGTGATTGGCAATTTAATTGTCATAACAAGATAGGACTTTAGGTTGGAGAATTTTAGCATTCAGAATAAAAAGATCAATGGGTACTTAACATTGGAGCAAAACAGTAGGATGGGTGAATATTTGCTATGATGATTTAATGAATAAACTCAGAATTCCTCATTATTTCTCATAGGTAATTTCTAGAACCGAAACAAGTCTGTGTATTGTATGTAGGGTGATTGACACATTAACATTAACTATTTTCAATTTTGTTTTTATTTTTTGAACAGGATCCAAATGTTTTGTCCATGAGGGAAAACAGAGGTAAACATTTCCTCTCTAATTAGTGAATTCTGGAGGCTTTAATATTCTGTTGTTTCCTAAACAACAGAAAGCAACCACAATAAAAACAATGACACTATATATATTAATTTTCTGAATCATTTGAGTTCTTCATTGAGAAAGAGAACATAAAATGGAAAGTTTCTTGGAGCAAATTCTTTGGACAGCTGATTCATCTTTGTCAAAGGGAACAATAGTGGAAGATTTCCCCAAAAATGCTAATTACACTTTTGTGAGGCTCTGTTTGCTAATTATAATATGAGAGTTCTTTGAAATAGGAATTATTTTAAGAAGTTTTTTTAAAAATCAAAAGCAAAGATAGTGTGATAGTAGTTAAAACTTTTTCTACCCATTTTCGCAATTGAACTAGATTCAGCTTTCATTCATAGAGTAAGCCATATGACTATCAGCATGTTTTGTACAGTAGATACATCACAACTCTATAGAAAAGGAGCATTCCAGGCAGTGGTGAAATCTACTTACCTTCCCTACCGGTTCAGAAGCACGCACTTTGCGCCACCGTTGAGCACACTTTTCCATCCTCTGCACATGCACAGAAGGCTTTGCACATACACAGAGGGTTAAAACCAAAAAAATGGCAACGTCTTGGTAGGTAGGTGGAACCTTGCACTGCCACCACTACCTGTTCTCCGAACTACTGTCAACCGCTGCTACTGGCCCGGCTGAACCGGTAGCATTTCACCCCCTGATTTCAGGGAAGAAAAAATTAGTGTTCAGTTCAGTGCTGAAATATTTGGCATGGTCTTTGCTTTGGGTTTTTTCTTTGTTTATTTGTTTTTTGGTGGCCTAACATATAAATCCAATTAATAAAATAAATAAATAAAACGATAAAACTGATTTTTATATATATATATATATATATATATATATATATATATATATATATATATATGTTAAGTGACAATACGGATATTAGTCAATTACTTGTAGAAAAGGGAGGCAGCCTCTTTTCACAATACACAATGAGAATGTATTATTTAAGATATTAGAACTTGTCTGCTGAAAGGCATGATTTGGGTAAAGATAAACCAAGAGTCAAAATGAGTAACTTTGGAGAGCAACATGCTACAGTACACCTAGATGGAGTTTATATGATCTGATAACACATGGTTTCTTTACTCAGCTGTGCCCAAAAAACCACTGTTGGCTGAGTTTCCTTAAATATTAAGCAATAAAGAAACACCCTTCAGTAATGATAGGACTCAGACACGCTAAACCAAAACCAAAACCATGTTATACAAGTAAGCAAATAAAGATTTTATTTGTTATTTCCAAATGTTTTAGGTTTTAATTTTTAAGCAATTTTCGCAAAACTTGCAAATTATGTTTTCCGAACCCAAACAATAAGCCTTATACCTGGGAGTTTAGAAACTCCATAATAGATGAGCATCACTTACGGAACAACATCACTGTGGTCAAAATGTCTGCTATATGTATAAGCTCCCCAGGGACATATTCATGATGGGCACTTAAAAATGAATTCTAGGATTCATTCTGTATTCTCACAATAGGTAAATAGTTTCCTCTTTCCAACAGAGAAAATTGTAGAAGCTTTGACAGCTTCTATCTTGGATCTGGTGGAGCTTTATTGCAGTACCTTCAATGCAGACTTCCAAACAGTGGTACATGGGAATAGAAAGCATTCATTCTCCCAAGAAGCCCGGCTGTTTTCCTGCTCTCTCTCCTTCATAGTCTATGCTACTCACCGTATACCCATCACTTGGGCTACAAGGTAAACAAGAACATATTTTTGTAATGACTTGACAAAGGGCAATAGGCCTTTTAAGCTACACCCTGGGGACTAGGTTGGAGACATCAGTCTTTAAGGCCACCTTCAAATGAGGAAGCTTGCTAGGTGACTTTGGGCCACAAAGTTCCTTTTTGGCTCTGTGTACTTCACATAGATAACAGTGGAAAGGGACTTCTGTGTATGGCAAAAAGATGAAATGGAATAATATACAAGTCTACAGTTATTGGAGGGATACTGGGAAGCTTCATTCCTGTTTTGGAGTGGCCAGTCACTTATATCAACAAAGAGGTTCTTTTCTGGCACATGGGAGAGGGCATCTCTTGTGGTTCCCAGGCCATGGAATGCATCCCTAAGGAGATGTCTTTGGTCTCCTTTCCCAGTTTTAAAGAGAATGCCAAACACTATCGTGTGCTGATTTTAAGTTAATTGCATTGTCCGGTTTTTATGTTTTATAGATTTCTTTTTAATTATTCTAGGCTGGTTTGAGTGTTGCATGAAATATAAATATCATAAAATAACTAGAATTGTAGAATACAATTTTCTAGGAAGATCACCAGGGTTCATTTTTGCCATTGGCATTTAAAAATCAGAGATGGCATCCATAAGGGAACTGTATATATTTCATAGTACACATTCCACTCTCTTCCCCATGACAAGCTCTTAAAAGTACCTGTAAAGAGGGTCTATTCCCCTGGTCAGGTGAGCAGCTAAGGTCTAAATACTAAATTCTCTGTTCTCTTGCAAGTCTGTTTCTGGAAACTCCCTGGATTGTTCCACTAGCACAGTCCATAGGCACCCTCCCTCCTGGGCTTGGCTCTATACATAGTGACAGATGGCTGCTTCTCAGCCTGGGCTTCCCCTCTTGGGCCAAAGGCTGCTAGTGGAGGGGACTCACCTAATGGATGTAAAGAGAATAAGAAGTGTGTGTGGAGGAGGGGGGAATGCTTCTTTGTAAACACTCTATCCCTCCAGGGACCTCTTGCTTTTGTTCCATCCTTAATGTATTCCACTGAATGAGTGATTCAGAACAAAAGCAGTAGCCTGGGAAATCCAAGCCTGTCCTGACCTTTGCTACTCAGTTAAGCCCTCTAGCATCATCGCTCGGCACCTGTCACATGGCTGGCCTACTGACAGAGCACCCTGTGATGGCATTCTAAAGACGGATGTCTCTCCAACTGGCTGAGGAGGAAGTAGGGAAACACTTCTGAAAAGATGATAGCCCCAGAAAACACCCCATGAGGGCTCTATTAGTGTGTCTGTGTGTCTGTGTGTGTGTGTGTGTGTGTGTGTGTGTGTGTGTGTGTGAAAATCTGTGGAAGAACCATCCCTTTCCAGCCATCTCCCCCCTCCTCCTTTGTTCAACTATCCGAGCTGAAAAATGTCTCAGATAAGGCAGGTTTCAACTGAGATCTGGATCTGTTCAAAGTAGGTTAAAAAAGGTTTAGACATCCCAATCCTGGCCATGATTTGAAAGTAATATATTGTGTTGAATTTCTCTGCCCAAAGTTTGATGCCATCTTTATTTGATGCCAGAAAGAAAGACTCAGGATTCTTAGGATATGTGTGTTTGTGTTTGCAAGCATCCCTTCAATTCATTCTTGATTCCTGGTCACTATCTTCAGTGACGGCTAACCTTTTCTTTGCCGTGTGCGGAAAGTTTCCCTTTAAAAATCATAGACACGAAAGAGAATTTAGGGTAGGGGGGGGGTTGTAATACAGTCAGCCACATGTTTAGACTGGATTTGGCATTTTTATCCATGTAACCCTAACCCTTCTCAAGGACTTGGGATAAACAGATAAAAAGACCTGTTTGATGGTTTTATGGTCAAGGGATTTTTTTTGGCTTTTGCAATTGACTTCTAGTGGTGGTGTTCAAGTGGTTATTGTTATTCCAAAATGTAAATACAATCCATTTCCTCAAGCATATTAGTCATACACAAAGGTGACCACTCACCCAGAGAGAGAGAGAGAGAGAGAGAGAGAGAGAGAGAGAGAGAGAGAGAATGAGAGAGAGATGGTTTTTGTCTCTTGCCCTCCTGTATTTTCATTGGTATGTTGATACATAACCAGTCATACAAAACAATGCCAGTATTATTTTGGTATGGAGGAAACAGGAAATATCCTGTGATATTATAAACATAGGTATAGTATTATTAATTGTTCTTTTCCATTTCAGATATACAAAAGTGGCTAATAATAGCTTTTAAAATTAAACAAACTTTAGGGAAATTTTGTTGAAAGACTGAAAGCAGAATTTATGCTAATCCAGCAATAACACTTTGTTATTCTCATGCCCACCTTTCAAACCAAGTTCAGATAAACGCAATTTTATCTTCTGAATGCTTCTGAAAAATTATTGGTCTTTAATGAATCTCAGGTGGGGAAGAGAAACTATAGCTGAGAGTCATCTAATAATTGGAGATTCCTCTGTTTGCATGAATAATATTTAGGCACATTATAGACCGAAAACGAACCATCTGGATTTTTCTTTTATTAATTGTTCCTTCGGGGGTACCATAGTGGATAGGACTTTTCTGGACATGGGAATAAAACTGAGTCTCACCTGTGAATCAGTTGCTGAACAAGCAATAAATCAAGACATTTCTTTTCATGTGAATCTCCTGGGTTTTTTTCTGCATTGCAGCTATGCGTTACTGAAAGCCTCCATTTTTCTTTTCTTTCTTTTGCATTGGGAGATAATGAGAATGTGCTCACCTGACCTTTATTGCCATCCATCTTTCTACAGCTACGAAGATTTCTACCTCTCCTGCTCACTCAGCCATGGGGGAAAGGAGCTTTCCACCCCTCTGCAGACCCGAAAAGCTCATGTAAACAAGTACTTCTTTCATCTAATCATCTGGGACCAACAGTAAGGCATCACCGCTTTAATCTTCCTTTGAAGTATAAGAACGGAAGAGATCTTGTACATTCTTAGTGGGAGAGATGATGGATTTTTTAAAAAAACATTTTACTGTGAAATGTCTACTGCTCAGTGGCAAAAGATATGATATTACATCCCCCCGAGAAGGCTCAACCCATTTTTTAAATCTCAAGACAATGTGTCAGGAACCCAACACTGTTACTGAACCAGACTGGAATAGTTATAACTGATTATCATCAACATACTGATAAGGGATGTGTGCGTGTGTTTGTGTGTGCAAGCATCCCTTCAATTCCTGGTGACTGTCTGTATGCCCTGAGCATTTGTGTGTGACCTCTATGCCTACCCCTGTGCATGCGTGCGTGACCCCTGCACTTCTCACGCATATGCTCATGACCCCTGCACATATACGCACAACCCTGTGCACACGTGGCCCCTGGTGCATGACCCCTGCATGTGGACATGTCTCCCACACGCGCCCTGTCCCTGTGCATGCGTGGCAGAGACCTGAAATCCAACTGGCTGGTGGGAGGCACCTGCCCAGTACAGCTCACCTGCCTGCAGAGAGGGCTCTGTGGGCCAGCTGAGGCATGCATGCCATAGGTTTGCCATCACAGGCTAGACAAGTCCATGAATTGGCAGCGTTTTCACAAACAGCTTGCTGTTGCTTTCTTCTTGGGGCCGAGAAATAGTGACTGGCCCAGTTACACAACAGGCTTCATGCTAGAACTGGAATAGGATTCACAGCTTCTACATGGGGCTACCTCTGAAGAGTGTTCGGAAACTTCAGATCATGCAGAATGTGGTCGCGCGAGCAATCATGGACCTTCCCGGATAGGCCCATGTCTCACCAACACTCTGTGGCCTGCACTGGTTGCCGATTAGTTTCCAAACACAATTCAAAGTGTTGGTAATGACCTATAAAGCATTACATGGCATCGGACCAGAATAATTACGGGACCGCCTTCTGCTGCAAGAATCTCAGCAGCTGATTAGGTCCCACAGAGTTGGCCTTCTCCAGGTTCCGTCGACCAAACAGTGTTGTCTGGTGGGCCTAGGGGAAGAGCCTTATCTGTGGTGGCCCCAGCCCTCTGAAATCAACACCCCCCCGGAGATTTGAACTACCCCCACCCTTCTCGCCTTCCGCAAGACTTTGAAGACCCATTTATGTCACCAGGCATGGGGGGATTAATGCGCCCCCTTCTGATTAGCAAGACTTGAATATGATATGATTGTGTAGTATCAATTGTTTTTTAATTATAGTGGGTTTTTAACTTTAGTTTTAACCATTAGATTTGTACAGTATTGTTATTAAAGCCCTTCATGGCACCGGACCAGAATATCTTCGGGACCGCCTTCTGCCGCACGAATCCCAGCGACTGGTTAGGTCCCACAGAGTTGGCCTTCTTCGGGTCCCATCGACTAAATAATGTTGTCTGGTGGGACCCAGGGGAAGAGCCTTCTCTGGGGTGGCTCCGACCCTCTGGAACCAGCTCCCCCCTGAGATTAGGATTGCCCCCACCCTCCTTGCCTTTCGTAAACTCCTTAAAACCCACCTCTGTCATCAGGCATGGGGGAATTGAAACATCTCCCCCTTGCCCATGTTGTTTTGGTGTTTGATTGATTGTGTGCTTGTTTTTTATATATATTGGGGTGGCTTTTATGAATTTTTTAACCTAAAACTGTAATTAGATTGGTAATTATTAGATTTATCACTATGTACTGTTTTTGCCATTGTTGTGAGCCGCTCCGAGTCTGCGGAGAGGGGCGGCATATAAATCCAATAAATCTAAATCTAATCTAATTGTTGTTGTGAGCCGTCCCGAGTCCTCGGAGAGGGGCGGCATACAAATCTAATTTTATATTATTATTATTATTATTATTATTATTATTATTATTATTATTATTATTGATATTTTAACCATTATGACAAACTGGCTTCAAGCTGGCAATGCCTTGTCCCAACCTGGCAGATAACGTCTATAGTTTATATTAAATATGGTGGGGAAATAGAAACAGAGCCTGTGGCATCTCTTATTGGAATATTCAGAAGCTCCACTATTCTACCCCTTTGTGCAACAATGTTTATAGGAGTTCTGATGGCGCAGTCGTTAGTATGCAGTATTGCTGGTAGACTCTATCCACAGCCTGGAGTTCGATCCTAATGGGGCTCAGTATTGACTCAGCCTTCCAGCATTCTGAGATTGGTAAAATGATCTGTATTGTTGGGGATAATATGCCAACATTATGAACTGCTCAAAGAATGCCTCAAAGTACAATGGAGTGGTATATAAGTTTTAAATGCTATTGCTATTGCTGTAATTCACTCAGGGGGCAACTAAAACCTTGCAAAACTGTGTCATCCACTAGCAATCTTTCAGAAGAATACCATTTAATAGTGGTATCAAATCCTGCTGAGAAGTCCAATAGGCCTAAGAGTTGTGCATTGCAGATCTGACAAAGATAATCTACCAGAGCTAGTGCTGCTTCTGGCCTATATTCAGAACCAGTTTGATCCCAGAGCACTATTTTTCTTCATCGGAACACAAGGGGACTTTAGAATGTGTTGGTCCAACCCCGAATAATAGATCAGCATATCTATGTTGAAGTTAGATAATGTCCAGTACATTGTGTCATTCATTCAGTAGCAAAACAAAGCAGCCTTTATAAAATACAGAGTGCCTGACTATCCATTGAACCCAAATTCATGCACTGATAGTTATTGTTTATCCTCCTTTTTAATGGAAATTATGCTTTATGTAGTAAGGAGTAGAGAAGCAATATAGGAAGCTGATTGATACCTATTTTCTATCTGTTGTTTTTCTATTCCACATTAGAACTTCTGCTGTGCTCCAGTTCTGCTTTTTGAGGGCACAAATATAAGAAGCAACTCTACAATGGGACTTTATTTCTAGTATTTCTATGCTATGATCTGAAATTGTTATAAAACATACAACCACCCCCCCTCCCCCCATTAAAATCAGAAGACCCTCTGTAGATTTGAAAAGTGGAGGTTGCTTTTCCAAGCTCTGGGATAATTGATGTATTATAAAATAATCCAAATCACCTATTTAAAAAATGGGAAAAGCTTAAAAAGCATGTAATGTATATTACTCTTAAAGGAAGCTATTATTCCATGACTTCTGTCTTTTATTTATTACCTGGGTAACCAACCTGTGGCTTTCTCACCAAGTATCTGTTGGAAATTAGCTTGCAATAGTAGAAGAGGATGGACACAATAAACACAAAGAAAGTAGCTTCAGGCATGGCTTTCAGTGGCTTTTTGGCACATGACCACGATGTGTTTGCAAACTTTAATCTGATCTTAAAAGGTGGGGGGGCTGTTTTTGTGTTGTTTTGGTGAAAGGGGGGGTGGGTAGGCTGAGAGAGAAACAGATGGTGCAAAAGTGACAAACTGGTCTGCTATGCAAAGTGTAATTTGTCCCTAACTGCTTTTGTGATTCTGCAAAATACACCCTGCGTGCTTGGACAGTTCTTCCCAAGGGCAGATGTCTACATTTGAGAATCTGACAAAATAACTTCCGAGGGATATCAGATTGCAAAGCAACTGGGAGGGGGGACAGGTTTCCTCTGATTAACCCTACACTCCCTGCCAGTGGAATATTTGGTGCACTTTGTCAAGGTGTCAGATAAGAGAACTTGATCCAAAAATAACTCAGGCAGCAAGAAGTCTGCTGCCCACTGTTGAGCTACACTGTTGAGCCTTGGTATGTTTATTAAGCCATCAGAAAAGGCTGTGCGAAACAGATAATTTTAGAAGTTGTCTCTTCCAGCGAAGAAAATCTTCAAGGCTCACTGGAGACCACCATGGAAAGTATGGTAGGAGCGCTTTATTCAAGCAACTAAAAATGGATTAAACCAGGACGAAAAAGTTGGAATGAGGTGTGTTGTTTCTGCAGACCCATAGCTAGCTGCCCGAAGGGCTTACAGACCTGAAAGGCTTTGTAGAGCACCTTTGGATTGTCTTTGGGTCACTGTGAGGCTTCCCTGAGCACAGGCGTGCCCTCCAGCCCTGCTTATGCTACAGGATCATCATAGGATCCAATTGGAAAACATAAAGTAGCTATATAGAATGGAGGAATGGAAACTTTGGAAGAAGGTTAGTGTGGCCTTCCCTTCCCTTCCCTTCCCTTCAATTCAGCCCAGAAACCTCCAGATGGAAATTTGGCATAGAGGGGGACTTATGTGGAGAGGTTTTTTTTCTGTGGTGATTCACTTCTAATCTGAATTTGGCTTCAGTGGACTGTAGCTCCAAAGTCCATTTTGTATGACAGACCTCACCCCTGACACCCGGAGAGCATTAATAAATATATTTCTAAAGCATATGCTACATGTAATTTTCTCTGCATTAATAACCATTTGACAGCTATTGAAGACAGGACCTTTAAGCAAAACAAGTGGTATTTTCTGAATTCCCCCCCTCCCATTTAAAATGTTTGTGAATGTGATTCTCTACTTGATGTCTTAGTGATTACCAGTGCTATCTTTTTTATTTAAAATAAAATACTGCAGTTGTTCATTTGCTATAGTGTTGAATGCTTAACTTGCACAGCCTTAAATTAATTCTTGATTCAGCTGTGGAACTGGCTGTGATCAAATTACTTCCTTCAATTCATCCAGTTCTTGTAAAATTACAATAGTATTGAGAAAAGGCAAAGTAAAGCTTTCAACACGTCCATCCTGCTAAACTGTATTTTGAATAGCAAAATAGTTTGTGAAGTGTGAGGATAATTGTCATGTTTATTTCAATGGTTAGGCAGCTATTCAGCTCTTTATAGAAGACTCTGTGCCCTACAATTATAAATTCTAGTATACGTATTAGAAATCTCTAGTTCAGATGCTAATCCTTTCTCATATAAACATTGCACTATGTATTGTTTTCTCTGGAGGAACACTTCTTCCTTTCCTAGTAATTTAGCCTTTTCTTTCTGAGCTTCAAGAAGAAAAACCCTAAATTTTAAAAATCTTCTTATCTTGTTTGCCTTTTTCCACACGAAGAACTAACTTTTTCCTTCCACCAGAATAGACTAACTTCAACCAAGGTTTCATGTTGCCTTACCATGCTTCCTCCACTCACCCATCCCCCATCCCACTGCTGTGCAGCAGAAACTTAGATGAGATACTGGTGTTAGAGCAGTGATAGCTTTTCAGCGTGACCTATTTCTTCTTTGGCAGCAATTATTTTCCAGAAATATTCTTGGTTTAGCAAAGAATCAATATAATTTGGAGGCTGGATGGTCATGAGCCAGAATTCTGTTCTACTTTTCCTTTATACATTTTTTGATAAAGAGATTAAATACATTAATACAAAAATTATAGTTAACTAGCACAAAACAGAATGGAAAGGGGGGAAGAAGAATTTGTCGCAATTTAAGGCGGTATGGCATTGCTTATAGACATAAATTTTGAGAAAGCTGGCTTGAGACAGCGTTTTGTACAAGTTTATGAAGGTTACTCCACATGCATCAGTGTGTTCATTTTTTGTGATATCTGGCTATCCAATATGTTGCAGTATCCCAGAGCAGCCTTCCCCAGCCCTAGTGCTCCTAACATTAGAAACCTGTAATACCCAGATTTTTCTAGCCCACATACCCAGTGGGAAATGAGTTCCAGAACAATGTTAAACTGGGGAATACTGTGATAAATTAAAAGGAAAAGTACAAGTGTTAGCAAAAACTTCAGAAGAGAAGGATTTAGGGGTAGTGATTTCTGACAGTCTCAAAATGGGTGAGCAGTGTGGTCGGGCGATAGGAAAAGCAAGTAGGATGCTTGGCTGCATAGCTATAGGTATAACAAGCAGGAAGAGGGAGATTGTGATCCCGCTATATAGAGTGCTGGTGAGACCACATTTGGAGTACTGTGTTCAGTTCTGGAGACCTCCCCTACAAAAAGATATTGACAAAATTGAACGGGTCCAAAGATGGGCTACAAGAATGGTGGAAGGTCTTAAGCATAAAACGTATCAGGAAAGACTTCATGAACTCAATCTGTATAGTCTGGAGGACAGAAGGAAAAGGGGGGACACGATCGAAACATTTAAATATGTAAAAGGGTTAAATAAAGTTCAGGAGGGAAGTGTTTTTAATAGGAAAGTGAACACAAGAACAAGGGGACACAATCTGAGGTTAGTTGGGGGAAAGATCAAAAGCAACATGAGAAAATATTATTTTACTGAAAGAGTAGTAGATCCTTGGAACAAACTTCCAGTAGACGTGGTTGGTAAATCCACAGTAACTGAATTTAAACATGCCTGGGATAAACATATATCCATTGTAAGATAAAATACAGCAAATAGTATAAGGGCAGACTAGATGGACCATGAGGTCTTTTTCTGCCTTCAGTCTTCCATGTTTCTAAGTACTTCTTTTGGAAGGTTTGCTAAAAGGAATCCAAAACAGACCAAATTGCCTTAGCACTTGCTTGCAATTGTCACCTCTCTGGAATTGGGACCTGCTAGCTGACATGCATACATGGCAGACTGAAACAGGTTTAACTTTTTTCTTTTTATCCAGGAAATTTTGAATGTTCTCAGCATCTGCAGCAAACAGTGAACTTCAGAGAGAGAGAGAGAGAGAGAGAGAGAGAGAGAGAGAGAGAGAGAGAGAGAGAGAGAGAGAGAGAGAGAGAGAGAAAGAGAATAAAATTAAAACACAACCAAAAAAGTCCAATTTGTCAGATATATGTTGCACCGAAATCCAGCCACCTAAAAATATTATGATCTGACACCTCTACACGATTATTTCATCTCCAGTGCTAATTGATTTATTGCATTTGAGGTGTTACTTACACTTTGAAACCTAAGGAATAATAATAAGCATTCAAGTGAGGCTTGGCTTCCCTAGAGCCACTGAGCTAAGGAAGTAGCTTAGACCCTGCCTAGACAAGAGAGATAAAATGGCATGTATTCATATTCTCTCATGTTTATAAGGATTCGGATTTAGGAAATGAATTATATTTGTCATATGTTTGGTCTCAGCCTCCCTATATTTTTCCAGTGGTCATTGAATGAAGAAATGAATGAAAGAGGGGGCAAAGGGAAACATAAACCTAGCAGAGATGAATTACAAAAAAATATTAGATTAAGATAAAATAGAATAAGCCACTGAAGTGCCAGGCAGTCAGTTGCAACCAGCACAGATCTGGATGCTGAACTGACTCCTGAGCAAGTGACCGCTCTGTTGGAGGAATCCTCCAAGGGGGTGATACGGAGAGGGACATAAGGTCCGCAAACCAGGCTCTCCTGGGCCAGTGGGAGTCCAGGAGAACTACTTTGGCCTTCTCTTGCAGCACCTTCCTGATCACCTTGGGGATCAAAGGTGAGGGGGGCGTGTCTAGCAGGCCTTGGGGCCAGTCACAGCGAATAGCGTCCATTCCCTCTGCCCCCCTGAATTTGGTACCTGTCAGGAATCTGGGCACTTGTGTGTTTGCCAGGGTGGCGAAGAGGTCCATGACCGCCTGTCTGAAGTGCTCCACCAGCTATTAGAATAGACCCCGGTGGAGGCTCCACTCCACCTGGTTGAGCTCGTGTCGGCTGAGCCAGTCTGCCCTCACGTTGCTCACCACAGAAATGTGGTCTGCCATTAGAGTTTGCAGGTGCTGCTCTTCCCAGAGACCCAACCTCATCACTTCGGCCATCAGATGCCTGGACATAGTGCCCCCCTGCTGGTTTATGTGGGCCTTTGTGGTAACATTGTCTGTGAAGACCATCACATGTTGACCCGACACGAGAGATAGGAACTGCCGCGGAGCTAGGTACATGGTCCCAAGTTCCAGCAGATTGCTGTTTAGCCCAGTTTCTGCTGGCGACCAGGTGCCCTATGCCATCTCCGAAAGTACATGAGCCCCCCCAACCAAGAGTGCTCGCATCGGTGGTCACCATCACTCTGTGGGATCCAGGAAGCAAGTTCCCTTGTCTATGGCTAACAGCATCCACCAATGGAGGGAGTCCTGGACAGCAGCTGGAATCTGTACCTTGGCTGGAGAGGCATTGCGTCCCACCCGTTGAATATTTTGATTAAACCATTATTGTTATACAAGAGGCCTTTTATATACTCTTTTTAAAGTTGCGGCCCAATTTGGACAGGGAGTCATTGCTCACAGTCACTCATGCCCTCATCACCTCGAGGTTCGATTACTGCAATGCTCTCTACATGGGGCTACCTCTGAAAAGTGTTCGGAAACTTCAGATTGTGCAGAACGCAGCCGCGAGAGCCATCGTAGAGCTTCCAAGATTCGCCCACGTTTCTTCAACACTCTGTGGCTTGCATTGGCTGCTGATCAGTTTCCGGTCACAATTCAAAGTGTTGGTCATGACCTTTAAAGCCCTACATGGCAATGGACCAGATTACCTCTGGAACCGCCTGCTACCGCACGAATCCCAGCGACCAATAAGGTCCCACAGAGTTGGCCTTCTCTGGGTCCCGTCGACTAAACAATGTCGTTTGGCGGGCCCCAGGGGAAGAGCCTTCTCTGTGACGGCCCCGGCCCTCTGGAACCAACTCCCCCCGGAGATTAGAACTGTCCCCACCCTCCCTGTCTTTCGTAAACTACTCAAGACTCATTTATACCGCCAGGCATGGGGGAGTTGAGATAGCTCTTCCTCCTAGGCCATTACAAGTTATGCATGGTATGTTTGTGTGTATGTTTGGTTTTATAATAGGGGTTTTTAGTTGTTTTTTATTATTGGATTGTACATGTTGTGTTTATTATTGTTATTAGCCGACCCCAGTCTGCAGAGAGGGGCGGCATACAAATCCAATAAATAATAATAATAATAATAACAACAACAACAACAACAACTATTATTATTATTATTATTATTATTATTATTATTATTATTATTATTATTATTATTATTATTATTATTATTAAAATATCAGCTACATGTCAGTATAGTAAAATGGAAATCCCAGACTATGCAAGGCTATGAAATCTGTGCAGCTTCATCAAACCCCTTCTAGGATGGCCAAATGTACCGTGAAATTTAATTCAGCAGCAACTGGAGGGCCATAGTTTCCCAAGTCTTGGGACTGCTATGAGTAGCTATTAAGATAATTATTTTCTATGATGTAAATTCCGTAATAGAAATTCAATGGAACGATTTTTTTTTTTAAAAAAATACTAATGTGAAACTATGGTATAATTTTAAGCTAATTTATTGTAATCTCTTTCAGGATATGTTTCCCAGTTCAAATGAATCATCTGCCACGGGAGACTCTTCTGACAGCCACGCTCTTCGCTATTCCAATCCCACCTCCGGGGAGCTCTTCAGAGACAAACAAGCAGCGCCGCGCCCCAGAAGCTCTGGGCTGGGTCACTACTCCTCTCTTCAACTTTCGGCAGTAAGTGTGCCTGCTGCTATTACTTCCGTGGGAGGAATAGTGAATTCCACTGAGGATAAACAGTGAAGCTTTTCAGAACATCAGTTAGAGATGAATCCCAAGCAGTTCCCTGTATTGCTCTATTACAGCAAGCATAGAAAAGGAATCTGGTTGCAAAACTCTGAAGAACTCTCATCAATTAGAGTTTGACTCACCCCAAAATATTCACTTACATTGGCAGGTGAATGTATACTGTACAGATAACCATGCACTATATATTCATTAGATACATTGATACGAAGGAGAGAAATTGCAAGGCCAAAAGGAAATGATTTAACACCTTATTTTTAATTGAATCATGGGTGAATGGAATCAAACTTTCAAATAATAAATGACCCAATGGTTCCTATGAATTGTTAGCCTTTTGTTGCTTAAGGCACAGTCATGGGAACACCTAAGGCAGTGATTTTCAACCTTTTTTGAGCCGCGGCACATATTTTACATTTACGAAACCCTGGGGCACATTGAGTGTGGGGAGGGGGGGGGGCTAAAAAAAGTTTGGACAAAAAAATTCTCTCTCTCTCTCTTCCTCCCTTTTGTTTTATTTCTCTCTCTCTCCCTCTTTCTCTCCCTTCCTCTTTCTTTCTGTCTCTCTTCATCCCTCTTTCTTTCTCTTCCCTCCTTCCTCTTTTTGCTCTCTTTCTCTCTCCCTCCCTAACTCCCTCTATGTCTTTCTCTCTCCTTCCTTCCATCTCTTTCTCTCTCTCTCTTGCTTTCTTCCTCTCTCTTGTTCTCTTTCTCTCTCGCTCGCTCTTTCTCTTGCTTTCTTTCTCGCTTGCTTTCTCTCTCTCTTGCTTTCTTTCTCTCTTTCTCTCTCTCTCTTGCTTTCTCTCTCTCTTGCTTTCTTTCTCTCTCTGAGTTTCGCGGCACGCCTGATCATGTCTCGCGGCACACTGCTTGAAAAACACTGACCTAAGGAGTTGGAGTGTATGTTGGAGACTTGCCTATCTACAAAATAGCCATAATAGTTGGGATGGTCATTCCTAAAACAATTCTAGCTCATCTTATCCTATTCTCTAGCCTCTATCTATAATTTTCAAGAGACATCCCTCAGAGAAATACGATGTTTTCCTAGTTATTTTTTCTTTTAAGAAATGTTTTACAAAATCAGATGTTTTAGGCAGACTGGTAAGTTCTAGAAAAACGTTTGGAGGCATGTTAGTTCCTATGGGCATCAATTTACCTACTTCTGATCTGGATCTATTTTGTTGGTAACTATCCCTTCAGGGAAGAAAAGTGGCCTAGAGAAAGCTGGCTAGGATGGCACAAATGACTCTGTGATTAAGCAAGTGGTATAAATATAGCAGTCAACATTCCCATGTGTTTTTTGCTGCAAAAGTAATTCACGATTATTTTTAGATTTTGTCCTGTATAATACAAAATCAGGACACAGTTATCTGTCAATTTACAGAACTAAAAAAAACCCCACCTCATTAAATGTTAGGAAAATATTTCTTCTGGTAAAAATGGTTTAATGGTGGAGCCAAATTACCAAGAGAATGGAGAGCTTCCCTCAGCTGAATATGTTCAACAAAGACTGGACCACTATTTTCTGGAGATGCTTCATTTGGGCTCCATTTCCATAAATCTAAGTAAACAAATAAATATTGGTCATCTACATCTGAAAATAATAATTATACTTCACAAAGTTATTATTATTATTTATTAAATTTTTGTTATTTATTAAATTTGTATGCCGCTCAGTAGACTTGGATTAAAGGACCTTTTTTATAGCTCTTTAAGGAGCATTTTGAACCTCTTTTCCAACAGTGACATTGATATTGTCAGTATAACAAAGCAGTTTGAGTTTGTTGTGGTAGATTCTGTTGGAATTGCTTCGTATTCTAAATTAATATTATGCTTTATACAGGATCTGAATCTGCCATCAGTGATTTTTTGCTTGTGTTTTTATTTTATTTTCGTCACAGAGTCCTGACTTGTGGAAGAAAACTCCTAGGTTTGTGGCCCGCAACTCAAGGTCCTTCTAGTGCCAGATCAAGTTCTCCCAACTTTAACCAGCCTGATAGTGTTATTCTACAAGTGAGTTTCCTGCTACAGCTATGGTTTTTATTACCTAAATTCATACAAGAGGAAGTTATAATGACACAATGTCCAAGTCTGCTGTTGTACAAGCACCCCTACTGGGCTTAATTTAGAGGTCCTCTTTCTAGAGATATACAATAACTGACTTGTGGAAATTTTATATTGAGCTTCATTCAGGTGTTAGTGAGGATTATGTTGAGTGACTTTCAAAACAGAATATCTTTCATTAATGTTAGCTGCAGTACAAAAGTATCGGTATAGTATAGGTTGTTTACACAGTAATGCAACATAGCAATTAAAATGTCATATTAGGACTGGGAATTCCCATGTTTTTGTCTTTGAGCCAGCTGACATCACAGGGACTAGCAGCAGGGAGAAATAGAAACATAGAAACATAGAAGATTGACTGCAGAAAAAGAACTCATGGTCCATCTAGTCTGCCCTTATACTATTTCTTGTATTTTATCTTAGGATGGATATATGTTTTTCCCAGGCATGTTTAAATTCAGTTACTGTGGATTTACCAACCACATCTGCTGGAAGTTTGTTCCAAGCATCTACTACTCTTTCAGTAAAATAATATTTTCTCAAATTACTTCTAATCTTTCCCCCAACTAACCTCAGATTGTGCCCCCTTGTTCTTGTGTTCACTTTCCTACTAAAAACACTTCTCTCCTGAACCTTATTTAATCCTTTAACATACAGTATTTAAATGTTTCGATCATGTGTTCCCCCCCCCCCCTTTCCCTTCTGTTCTCCAGACTACACAGTCTGCAAGAACATTATAGGAATTAGATATAGGAGTTAAATGAAGCGACATTCCCTTACAAGATGCCTTTAAGCTCTTGAGAAAAACCAGGATGTCAAATATAACAAACAATCACCACTGCTACAACAACTAGTGTCCTTCAATGTTGTGCTGGGTGGGACTGGCGGGAGTTTTATCGCATCATCTGGAGGGCCATACCTTCCCAATCCATGATGAAGGATACAGGGACAACAATGCTGAAGGAAACCTCCTTAGTTCTTTGGGTTTCAGGATTTACTTTTTAAATGAGGGAAGCAAAGACTCCATTATGAGCCAAAGGAATGGGGGGAAGGAGGCCGTATTTAAAATAAAAATGTTGTGAGAATGTGCTCTTAATAGTGCAACCAAAATGATCTTAAGAGCAACCAAAATGATCAGGGGTCTAGAAACCAAGACTTACGAAGAGAGACTGCGGGAACTGGGCATGGATGGCCTAGAGAAAAGGAGGTCCAGAGTGGACATGATAGCAGTCTACAGGTATACGAGGGGTTGCCACGGAGAGGAGGGGGTCACTTAATTCTCCAGGGCACCGGAGGGCTGGATGAGGAACAACGGGTGGAAGCTGACCAAGGAGAGATTCAACCTGGAAATAAGGAAGAACTTCCTGACGGTCAGAACGATCAACCAGTGGAACAACCTACCAGCGGACGTTGTGAACTCCAATACTCTGGACATTTTAAAGAAGAAATTGGACTGCCATTTGGCTGGGGTGCTATAGGGTTCCTGCTTAGGCAGGGGGTTGGACTTGATGACCCACATGGTCCCTTCCAACTCTAACAATAAATAAATAAAAATAAATAAATAGTGTTTTAGAATAGAACAGAATAGAATAGAATAGAATAGGAGTTTTATTGGCCAAGTGTGATTGGACACACAAGGAATGCGTTTTGGTGCATATGCTCTCAGTGTACATAAAAGAAAAGATACATCATCAAGAATCATAATGTACAAGACGTAATGATAGTCCAGGTACAAATAAGCAAATAATGCATATCTTTCCAAAAGCACAAGCAGGTTTGCTCTTGTTAATTTCAAAGATCTGCCTATCTTAAATTCAAGTATCTGAAGGGCTGCCACATAGAAAAGGGAGTGGACGGCTGCACAGCCTTGCCCTAGAGGGCAGGAGCAGAATAAATCTATTAACGGTAGAACAGGCTGCCAAATGAAGTGTGAGTTCTCCATCAGGCAGAGAGGGATGAACTTGCTTTAGGGCAGGAGTTTTCAAGTATGATCAGCGTGTGCATTCCTTTCTCTTTTTTAAAAAAAAAATCTTATAGCTCCTGGTCAAGAAGCAGAACTTTAGAAAATTGGATGTGTTTGAATGAGCTTTTTTCCTCTTTTAGTTTCTCAGCAAGTTCTCACTGAGCAGTTTGAAAAATCCTATTCTGGGAGATCCTAGTAAGGAGTTAGACCAGATGACCTTCACGGTTACTCCAATTCTATGATCTTTTGATTAATTTGTGTTCATAGATGGCCACTTAGAAATGTAAATTTTCAGTAACAAAAATGCGTCTTAATAAGAGGTTTTTCCAGTGAGATAGGTCTGTCAGGACAACCTGGTCTCCCAAATACAGTGGTACCTCTACCTAAGAATGCCTCTACTTACGAACCTTTCTAAATAAGAACTGGATGTGAAAGGTTTTTTTGCCTCTTCTCAAGAACCATTTTCCACTTACAAACCTGAGCCTCCAAAACTGTAACCGGAAAAGGCAGGGAGAAGCCTCCGTGGGGCCTCTCTAGGAATCTCCTGGGAGGAAACAAGGCCGGAAAAGTCAGGGAGAAGCCTCCATGGGGCCTCTCTAGGAATCTCCTGGGAGGAAACAAGGCCTCCACCCTCCAATCGCACACATTATTTGCTTTTAAATTGATTCCTATGGGAAAAATTGCTTCTTCTTCTTACAAACTTTTCTATTTAAGAAACTGGTCATGGAACAAATTAAGTTCGTAAGTAGAGGTACCACTGTATGGGATGGAGCAGACTGCTTCCCTTTTTGCCTTTTCCAAGGAAACTATGCATACAGGCATTTTTACAACAAACTATTTTTGTGTTGAATTTGTATTTTACCCACATAGTCTCCCTTTATTTCTTTGTCAGTAAAATATAAATTCAGCATCTTAATAAGACCATGGTTGTGTGCCAAGTTGGTGCCCTGGGTGTGTCAAGAACCGAAGTGCTTATCTCTGTTAACATCCATGGTTACAGTACTACTTGGTTCCATATATATTTGATTTGCAAATATTATTTTAATTGTTTGAAATTTGTTTTGATGTTGTACCTCCCCAGAGTGACTTGTTATGATACGCAGGTATAGAAATCAAATCAATAAATCTTACAAATAGTTTGAAAGACTGTAATTAAAGTCCTTGATTCCAATTCTGTCCTAAAACCTAGTAACTTCAATGAATGTCCTTTGAAATAACAAACTTTTGCTCCGATAAACTTCAGATAAATTGCTGGCCTCTACTAATTAGAGATGCACCAATTCTATTCTTCTCTGGCAGATTCTTGTTTAGGAAAGCTAAAATCATTACTATTATTAAGTTACTCTTTAATTTCTTGTGAATACATGAAGGGGGAAAAAAATCAATGCTGGGATATAAGAAACTTAATGTAATTGTATGCTCTTTCAAAGAACTGTTTGATTTTTCTATTAATACCTATAATAACCAAGTGGAAGTCCTTGCAATTTATACCTTAATGTGATTCCCAGTATCCATACACTCAAACAGCAACTGTTTCTTCTTTTTTGATTGCTTCGTTGTCTCTTCCTTCTTTTCAACTCTAGTGGATAACTTTCTTTCTCTCTCCTCCCCTGTGTTCTTTCCACTGTATTTGTGAATAACATTTTGGCTATGAAATGAGATGGCAAAGTCTGCTGCTTAGGGTGTGGACAAAAGGAATTGAAGGCAAGGTAGAGATTGTTAAAGACTTGGCAGACAGAGAGGGAATCCAGCTGGGCTGGTTTTAAAAAAAAACCTTCTCCCTTGGGCCATATCATGTACACACCACTGACTTGGAGTAAAAATGAGAATCATTACTGAGCACCTGACCTCACCCTGCCTTGCTCCACTTACTTCCCTTCCCTGCTGCTGCAGATCACTGACCTGCTTATTCAGTATTGATTTATTTGGCCTGTAACCAAGCAGTTAATTTTACTTTTCCATAGATACTTACAAATCTATTGAGTTCTTCATGCATTAATGTATTGTTTTCATCAAAGCTGCTACTAAAGATGCATTGAGCAGGCAATAACAAATGCATGCTGAACGCATCTATATGTGGACATCATATTTTTATCCATAATTGACAAGAAATCTGATCACATCTTTCATCTTGAAAGAAACTCAAAGGAAATACCTTATTAATCAATGTAACAACAAAAAGGCTCAGATTCCACAAGAATTTTAAAGTCCAATAAGAGTAGGACACGTGGAACCCTCAACTGTTCCAGGATGAAGTTCACTAGGACTCAGTCTTTCTGATACTGCTTTAAAATCTATATAAAGCCATTAGAAGGTAACCTGTCAATTTGGGATGAAGTATCATGAATATGTTTTAATTTTTTGTATTCAGATTCAGTTGATTATGGCTAGTTAAACATGTAGGGGGTGGAGGAGAGAGGGAGAGGGAAGACTATATGGTTATATACCTCCACTTTGTTATTTTACTGAAAGAGTAGTAGATCCTTGGAACAAACTTCCAGCAGACGTGGTTGGTAAATCCACAGTAACTGAATGTAAACATGCCTGGGATAAACATATATCCATCCTAAGATAAAATACAAGAAATAGTATATGGGCAGACTAGATGGACCATGAGGTCTTTTTCTGCTGTCAGTCTTCTATGTTTCTATGTTTGTGTCAGAAATGGGTTACTCCCAGTTTGGAGAGATTTGCCCAAACTGGTAGCAACCTGCTGGTGATGTCATGATGATGTCACAGAACCGGCCAGTCAGTGGGCGTCACCATCTTTTTCTTTTCTTCTTTTCATTTTTTTCTGATTGTTTTTCTGGTTTTTTTTCCTGTCCCCCCCCCCCCCCCTTCTGTGTATATGCAGAAGCTGAGTTTCCGGCACTGCATGTGTCGCCATTTTGTTTTCAGTTTTTTATTTGGGGTTTTTTTTTTACACTGTGCATGTGTGAAGCACGCACCCATAAAGCCCAGCCATGCGGCCACGGGAGGCAGCAAGATAAGCCGGAACTCACCCTGCCTTATATTGAATGGAAAATGTAATACAGATGGGCTGAGCCAGTGCTTGGAGACTCCTGAATTGGAAAATTGGCGGGTGGGGGAACCTAAATCCTAATCCAAGCAAGGGAAGCTATTAATTGAGAAAGCTACTTACTCTACGACAGGTGTCAAACTGGCAGCCTACAGGTTGGATGCATTAAACGCTGGCCACCACCACCGCAGCTTGGCAAAGGCAAAAAATGTCACAATAAATCATGTGATGTCATGCGACATGATCGAATTTCACATCAGAAGGTATAATGTGCAGGGACCACCCCCTGCCTCACACTTTGCTGTGGCCAGTAAGGGCCCACAGAGTTAGCCTTCTCCAGGTACTATCCACCAAGCAATGTCGGCTGGCAATGAGCCACCTTCTTTGTGGTGGCTCTGACCTTTTGGAATCAACTGCCTCCAGAGATCCTCCACCCTGTCTCCACTGTACCAGTCTTCTGGAAAGTTGTTAACACCCGGCTTTTCTAGGGGCCTGGAATTAGGACTGACTGTAGTAAGCATGGGTTTATTGTATTGTTATTGTATTTATGGCTACTGTTAGCTGCTCTGAGTCCTTTTTGGAGTCAGTGGCAATACAAATACAAATGAATGTATGTATGTATGTATGTATGTATGTATGTATGTATGTATGTATGTATGAATGAATGAATGAATGAATGAATGAATGAGTGAGTGAATAGATAAATAGATGATGGATAGATAGATGATAGATAGATAGATAGATAGATAGATAGATAGATAGATATAGATGATAGATAGATAGATAGATAGATAGATAGATGATAGACAGACAGACAGACAGACAGACAGACAGATAGATATCCTTGTGACCTCTTGCCTAGATTGCTGTAATTTGTTCTACATGGGGATATGTTTGAAGCTGTATTTCGTGCAACATGAAGCTACATGTGTGCTTACTGGTCGAACTCAACATTGCCAGATAATACTATTACTATAGGAGCTGGATTACTTATCAGGTTATTTCGAAGTGTGTATTCCATATGTGGCTTAGGTCCTGGGCATTTTGGAGATCACCAGTCCTAGGTAAATTCAGTTTATCCAATCCAGATACTTACTGATGTTACCAACCCAACAGAAAGTACAGTAGGGTAAGATACAGAAGTGAGCATTCTCAGAGGGGACATTCTCATCCTGTGGAAGAGCCTACCCCACAAGGTAGGTGTGTCTCCTATTCTCCTGGCTATCTGGACACATGTCAGGATAATTTTCCTGGAAGATCTTTAGAGATTGAATGCCTTGAGCCAATCCTAGAATGTGAGAATCTAGTTACTCACTGGAACTGTTTAACGTGTTGTCACATATTGTTAGAATGCAGTCAGATTGAAGTGATGTGTATGTGATTGCATGAATATTCAAATTTCATATTTATTATCAGTTTGTAATTTTTCCTTCAACATTCTGAATTGGCATTCGCTAATACAGTACTTACATTGCAGGAGAAAAGGGGAGGATTGAATATGTATATAGCTGTGTCTGCGTGTGTGTGCGCATATATATATATACATACATATAAATTTGGTATCTTTAATATACACATGTAAGTTTGTAGAAAATGGGAACTTAAATGTGCTTTTATCTTCATCAAAAACTATGTGTATTTATAACTAATAATCCATTTTATTTGTCAATGTATTAGAATGATATGAATTAAGAAAATATAAAAATAATATTAATACTGTCAAAAACCTTTATACCAGAAAATATTGTGGTTTATAATTACTCTTTCAAAGATGAAATATGAAAATTTAAATAGGTTTTATAAAGACTTCTCTCACTTCAATTAATATACAATACTTAGATTGCAGGAGAAAAGGGGGAGGATTGAAGTTAAAATTTGCTTTTGACTTTCTAGTGAAGTCATAAAGACTCAAAACATGGGCTCTGAGCCAAAGGATAATGATTCTCATAGCCACAGTGCTACATTAGTTTTCCAAAGCAACTTGCCCATTCTGGAGTCTTCTTAATTAAGCCATATATTTAAACCCTAAATTATTTATTTAGTCTCTTTGCCTGTCTAGCATGCTATCCGATATTTCCACTAATTATGTATAAGAAATCCTGGAGATGATATGTCTGTCTAGAAGATTTTTTTTCTGCTTCATATCTGCAGGAAGACTAGGCAGGAAGAACAGCCATGCATTTGTGGTCACTTAGCTCAGCATTTACTATGGAGACAGGTCTGTTGGCACACTCAGAGCTGAACAGTACGTTCCTATTGCATATGGTGTGATGTGTACTGCCAGATTGGTGGTTGTGCCAAATGCAGATTAAACTTGGCAAATCAATACTCATTTACTTCTGTGCTAGTATTGTGAATCACAGTTTGAATGCATGGTGTGTGGTTGCGCAGTCAGATGATTCAGTGTTTGCAGTTTCCCTAGTAACATTAGGATGGTCAGGCTAAAAGGATAGGAGGTTTGGCTTTAAGCCTTTCTTTGATTCTTTTTCCTGGTTTGTTCTTTGGTCTTTGCTCTCCCAAGCAGCTCCTGGAAATTGGGGTAGCTTGGGTTTATATTAATCCTATAAAGTTGACCCAACTCAGCTGCGAGAGCAATCATGGGCTTTCCCAAAAATGCCCATGTAACACCAACACTCCGCAGTCTGCATTGGTTGCCGATCAGTTTCCAGTCACAATTCAAAGTGTTGGTTATGACCTATAAAGCCCTTCATGGCATCGGATCAGATTATCTCAGGGACCACCTTCTGCTGCACGAATCCCAGCAACCAGTTAGGTCCCACAGAGTTGGCCTTCTCCGGGTCCCGTCAACTAAACAATGTTGTTTGGCGGGGCCCAGGGGAAGAGCCTTCTCTGTGGCGGCCCCGGCCCTCTGGAACCAACTCCCCCCGGAGATTAGAATTGCCCCCACCCTCCTCGCCTTTCGTAAGCTTCTTAAAACCCACCTCTGCCATCAGGCATGGGGGAACTGAGATATTCTTTCCCCCTATGCCTTTACAATTTATGCATGGTATGTTTGTTTGTATGTATGTATGTTTAGTTTTACAATAAGGGTTTCTTAGTTGTTTTAGTGTTGGATTTACATGTTGTTTTTTATTACTGTTGTTAGCCGCCCCGAGTCTACGGAGAGAGGCGGCATACAAATCCAATAAATAGATAGATAGATA
This sequence comes from Erythrolamprus reginae, assembly GCF_031021105.1. Taxonomy (NCBI): domain Eukaryota; kingdom Metazoa; phylum Chordata; class Lepidosauria; order Squamata; family Dipsadidae; genus Erythrolamprus; species Erythrolamprus reginae. Next base: position 56,994,152 of record NC_091952.1, on the reverse strand, counting down.
GATAGATAGATAGATAGATAGATAGATAGATAGATAGATAGATAGATAAATAAATAAATAACCCCCCCCCAAAAAAATCTTTCTTACTTTGAAGAAAAATTACTTTGAAGGACATTTATAAATGTATAAAACCATTACAGTAGTGGTCTGCTCTAAATTGGATTAAGTGGAAATACATACTGTTTACATCTTGACTCCTATTACTAGGAGGGTAACTTGTTGACTATTTTTATCAGAGGCGATCTATAAAATAGATTAGATCCAGAAGTGCAGTACATGATGTAACTCAGGTCCATATACTGACCTGCGCATTATACCTTCTGAAATGGATATTTTGCCAAGGAAGAGGAAATGGAGCAGATGAAATGGAAAGACAGGTAACATATTGCTTCAATTATAAGAAATCCTTTTCTCAAGTTACTTGTAATTCTGTAGATTTTCGTACTATGTGGATATAGCGATAAATTAAGCAAGATGAATAATTTAAGCTTCTAATTTTTCCCTTTTCTATGAGACATGTCACAATCTCTCTGCTGTCTAAATTGCCACTCAGAATAGTAATATTCTAATACAACTGGGAGATGCTAAGATGCTTTCAAGCTGGTTTCATGAAGTGATATGAGAAAAGATTGCTTGCAATTAGATTGCCTACAAGGGCATACATTTCCGATATCATTTTTGGATGGTGATCGCGTCTCTGTACTATTCTCCCCTCTCTCTTTCTCTTGCAGATTGACTTTCCCAGCTCAGCATTTGAAATTAAGTTTACCAGCCCACCACCAGCAGAATTCAGTCCCCGGTACAACTTCAACACTCTTTTTGAGGGAGACCAGCGGAAACTCAAGGAGGTTATGCAGAAGGAATCACTTTATTGGTGAGAGGGTGGAGTGTTCATCCTGACCCCTGTCCACTCAGGCTGTTGAAAGAAAGTCCGAAATGTTCATATTTTTGAGTAAACCAAATGACCTCAGCTGGAGGATGGTTGGGATGGAAAACTGAACCTCCCATTCTCTGTTCAGAAGGAAATGGCAAACAAGTGCTATCCACCTTCCTCCTCAAGAAGTGGCTTTGTTTTTGTCAATAGAAAAACACAGGTCCCAACAGTGTTCCCTCTATTTTTTTTAGGGGGGGGGGGCGGAAAAGTATAGTGTCTGAGCGGCAGTCCCTTTGGGACTGGGCGGCACAGAAATAATAAATAAATAAATAAATAAATAAATAAACAAACAAACAAAAAAAAAAAAAAAACCCACCCTGTTTTGCCTCAGAGAATTTCAAAATAAAATACTGTACTGTGTGTCTATAACAGTGAGCTCATAATAGAGCAACTCTATCAATATCAAAATGCCACTTAAATAGTTGAGCTAGTTTCAAACTAGATTTTGATTTTCTTTCTCTCTTCCTTACTCCCATTCTTTTTCTTTCTCTTTTTCTTCCTCTCTTTTTTCTATCTGTTTCTCTCCCTCTCTTCCTCTCTCTCTCCTTCCCTCTCACTCTTTCCCTCTCGGCTTCTGGGCAGGTTTGGAAAACTCTGAGTTGATGATGATTTTTAAGTGAGCGATTGCTCACTGCTCAGCTTAGAGGGAACTATGGGTCCCAAGTGACTTCTAATAAAAATGTGTGATAGTAGTTAGGAAAGGTGCTGCCAAAGTCCCTCAAATTTTTTTGCTACTGTAAACAAATATGGCTTTCCTCCTTTTATGGTCAAACTCTTAAGCTCCTCATTTTATCCCCCCCCCAAATATATATTTATATATATTTTTATATATATTTATATATATTTTATATATATTTTTATATATATATTTTATATATATATATATATATATATATATATATATATATATATATATATATATATATATATATATATATATTTTCATGGGTACAGGTATGACGGTCTTGGTATATTCGAGTTTCTTCCCGTGTAGGATTTGGAAATTTCTGGTGACGTTTCGACGAGGTCTCACTCGTCATCTTCAGGCTGGTGTTTCTGTCTTTGTTCTAAGGCGAACACTGCGAGACATGAGCTGCCTTCCTTCTATAAATACTGGTGGCTGGGTGTGGTTTGATGGCTCAGCAATTGCCTGCTGTGTAGAAACTTCCTGGTGAGTCAGTGGGGTAACATCTGGGGTCGTTGATGTAGCTGAGCTATGCTGATTAGTTAATGGTTGTAGATTAGGCGTGATATCCTGAGTAGTTGGAACTTGCAGGCTACTTGATTGTTTTACAATGTGTGTTCTGAGTCTGGTTTCTATTTCGGCCTTGTTCTGGCCTCATCAGCTAGCCACACCCTTCCTTACTGGGATTTGATCCGGTGGACTCTGCCTTGTAAGGCAGAGAATTAGCAGTTGAGCTATCAGATCAGATCCCTTCCAGCTCTGTACCAGGGAGGGGCTATACGGTTTGTTTTTTTAATGTCGGATCATATATATATGTTTTCGTAGATTTTCACGGGTACAGGTATGATGGTCTTGGTATATTCGGGTTTATTCCCGTGTAGGATTTGGAAATTTCTGGCGACGTTTCAACGAGGTCCCACTCGTCATCTTCAGGCTGGTGTTTCTGTCCTTGTTCTAGGGCGGACACAGCGAGACCTGAGCTGCCTTCCTTCTATAAATACTGGTGGCTGGGTGTGGTTTGATGGCTCAGCAATTGCACATTTCTACACAGCAGGCAATTGCTGAGCCATCAAATATAGCTGAAAAGATGCCATCAGGCAACTGGAGTTGTACATTTCTCCTTGATGCAATGTGTCCGTCCATCTTGCTGCTGACATGTTTCCCTTTTCTGCATAGAATTGCTAAACAAGGCTAGCTAGATATTCAGATGGTCTTGTGTTTCACTTGTCAACTAGCCCCAGGCCTTATGGGAACGGTGGGGGCACAATGTGAGTATGTTTCAGCTTTCCCAACGTATAGATCTCCATACATTTTGATCTACAAATATCACTGTCCTCAGCAAACATAACCCAACAATGAAGTTTATCTGCAAACCAGCATTCAGAAGCATTCAGAGTGGAATGGGTTCCACTCTCTCACTAGGAATGCTTCCTTTCCATGAAATAGCTATTCAAGACATTTCTTTCACCTGCCTACTTTGTTTTTACTGGAACCGATCACCCTTTCTTAGTTTTATAGCATTTTCATCACCCCCAATAGTAAGAAGGATCAGGTGACATGAACTATCCATGGGACGTAACTGTTTTTACTTCGCCCAAAGGCATGATGTGGATTCATTTGGGAGTTAATCCCATTCATTTTTTTTCCAGGGTGCAATACTTTGAGAAAGAAACACCCATTAACAGGAAATCCAGACTTGAGCCATCTGTTATCCCCTTTCATTCATGGAATGATATATTTATATGTTGAGGCAATGATTTACAGAGTAACATAAGGTAAAAAGAGAAGTTTCCTATTCTGAGAAACATCTGTGCTAAAAGCCCACAGTAAGAATTCAAAATGATATAAAAGCCCAGCAGAATTAAATCAAAAACCTACAAATGAAACCTATGCCAGTGATGATGATCCCTTGGGGCTTGACATGTCAAAAATTCAGAAAATGCTTACCTTGAATTTTCTCCTGTGTCATACCCCACACCACCCCAGACAAAAGAGGTCTCTCTGGACCTTCTCCGGACTCTCCTCTCCAGACCCTCCGGAGATCACAAAAGAGGGCCCTGCTCAATGGTGCATTTCACTTACTGTTGTGGTTAGCTCTGGCCCAGCTCCTGCCCCAAGGAATGTGGAGGTGGATGTGGGGGAGACATCCACATGCCGCAGGCCTGTTTTCCTCCCACTAGAATCTGATGACGAAGTCTCCTTTGACCAAGGAAGTGTGAGTGACAGGGAAGAGGGGAGTTTGGCAGACAGCCCAGGAGGAGATCAATCATCTGTATCATCCCTGGATTCTGAACAAGAATTAATGACACATCCACGCAAGCGTAGAGTGATGCATAGGAGACAACAACTGAAGGATTATTACAAGAGAAAATGAGGCCACCTGTGGTTGGGTGGGGCTGCTGTAATTAGTGCTACAGATAAAAGTGCAGTCTAGTGTTTTAGCCTTATGGCAGTTTATCTGATTTCGTCAAGATCGTGGTTTTTGCTGTTCAGGACTCTCTGGACTTTAGAATTGGACTCAATTTCCCAGTTATTAGGAGAGCAATTGGACTGCATTTAACCTGTGCCTTGTGTATACCAGAAAATCCCTTTGACATTTAAAAAGGGAGCTGTTTCTGTTTTTCTGTTTATAAAAACTTTTGGGTTTTCCTTTTATCGTGTGGTGTGTGTCTTCCTGGACTACTTACCCTGTAATTACGGGCGGTTGAGACACGCCCGTAATTACAACTTACCTTTGCCAGCAGTTCAGGAACGGGAGCACACATGTACATATTTTGTGCATGTGCAATGCTTCTGCACATTCACAGAACCTGCGCATGTGCAGAATGTTTTTGATGACGTCCAGGTGGGTGGGCTTTGCCTCCCGATGCCGCTACCGGTTCGCCCAATCTAGGGCGAACTGGTAGCAACCCACCCATGGCCCTGCTCTTGTAGAGCCTCAGAAAATCATGTGACTGGATGCCTCAGAACAAGGTCCTCTGACTTGTTATTTCAGATTGTCTGGAAGTCAGGTGTGCCAACAAAAATATCATAGGCTTGCCATCACTGGCTTGTGTTATGATTTCATCTTCCTTTAAATTAGAAATGGAATTTGAAAAGAAGATTTTCAATATGGTGCCTTCCAAATATTTTGGGATTCAAATTCCTTGAATTCCTAACCTTATTTTCGGTTATATTGAGTTTTTTGTTCTTGATCATGGTGGCTGGGAATCCTGGGAGTTGCAGTCCCAACACACTTTGAATTTCTCAGTTTGGACTAATTTGTAATCATAGCCTTGAGTTATAATTTCTGCACAAATGTCTAAGTTTTGTTTTGTGCTTGTGGTGTAATCTGCTGGTTTGGATTCTCTAGTGATGCGCTATATTTAAAGGACCCATTTTCTTAAAATCCCATTATTCCCTTACATATTATTTTTATTACAACAAACAGTATTTTTCTTCTTTGGAATTTGCCTCTTAAAATGGGGTGAACCTGCAACAAGGGAGCTTTGTAATTAAAGGCAACAAACCCTTCAAAGTTTAATAGCTCTGTGCCTCTTCATGTTAGACAGGCTGGTGCTGCAATTACATTTTTATTGCTTCCCCTACCGCCACCATTACTATAAATCAGGTTGGGGGTGGTAACAAGACTTAGAACAGTGGAAATTCAGCAGACGGGGTATTGTTTCTCTGCACTATAAAATCTGAGTGAACAGAGGAGGCTATTATAGAGATAAGGGGTAGACTGGAAGCAAATACAGTCCCTGTTTCTCTAAGCTGTTAACTGCAATGTCTTTTGGAAAGATAGTATTTAAGCTAGGTGGCCTGATCATATCCATTAATTTTTTTACCATCTCCATAAATTTTTTCCCTTATACTTGCAAGTCTCTATATTTTATGAGGAAGCAGTTGCTGACTGGTGTAAAGTAGAAAAACAAGACCTTCCCAATATCTCACAGGAGGCAATCGTACATATTTTCCTGCCTGCTCTGGGTCATTGTTGGGGTGGGAGGTTCACATGGGTGGGCAACAATTTCACTCTCCATCTTTCTTCCGGCCCCAGTGAATTAATTTCCTGGACACAACTAAAGAACACTTGTGGGAACAGAGCTAGCATTATTATATGTGATTGCCCCTCCTATCTAGCATTGCCAAGACCTCTGTAAGCTGCTTCCCCTCTTTTTCAAGTAACAATGCAATTGGGTTGAAATAGATGGATCTGGATCCTAACCACAACCTATTATAAACCCGAGCTCCCTCCAGAGTTTCTCTGCCTTAAAGCACAGAAAGCTTGATTCCCCCAGGACTGGAAAACAATCTCCAGCCCAAGAAACTGTTTCCATGAGTTCCAAGTTGGAATGTTTTGAGACAGATGGCCTTTTCCTCACTGCTGAATAGCCACTGGTCAGAGTTGCTGTTTAAGCTTTAACACCATCCCCCAAAAGAGGACTCTGATTTCAATAAAATGTGCATATACTAGTTGATATGTAGGGATGCAGAAGCCCTTCCTTTAATTCAGTGGTTCTCAACCTTTCTAATGCTGCGACCCCTTAATATAATTCATCATGTTTTGGTGTCCCCCAACCATAAGTCTAGCACCAATTCTCCCAACAGAGCTTTAAGTTGATTGGCAGGAAGGTCAGAGGGACACCCTCACTGCAAATGCCTAATTGGTCAGATTGTAAAAATATGTTCCAAGACGCCAGAATAGAAGCTTTATAACTAACACCATGGGAAATTTGTCTTTTCCCATGGTCTTAGGTGACCCCTGTAAAACGGTCGTTCGACCCCCAAAGGTACCGAACCACTGCTTTAATTTTAAAAATGCACAGAATACAGTAGCCCATAAATGCTGCTTTCAGTAGAGTTTGATTTGGACCACATAAACAATATCTATGAGCATCTGCAGAGCATGTATTCCTCTTCACTAAGTACAAACCATTGGCAGTCAGCTAAAATGGGGATGAACAGATCTTATAAGATACAATTTATAATACAACTGGTTACAAATGTGAGTTAGTTGCCAGCTGGCAATTTTGGGACAGGGATCACATGATATTTCTACAGTTAGTGTAAATACAGGTAGCAAGTTGCTTTTTCGAAGGACATTGCAGATTTGAATCTTTGTTAAACAAATGGGTTGTAAATTGACTATTTGTACTTCTGCTAGGAAGCAGTTTCTTCCTGAACTTTGTACATGTCATAATTGATTGCAGCTTTCTTTCTTTCTTTTTTTTCCGTAGTCCATTAGGACAGGGTTTCCCAACCTTGGCAACTTGAAGAGATCTGGACTTCAATTCCCAGAATTCCCCAGCCAGCATTTGCTGCCTGGGGAATTCTGGGAGTTGAAGTCCAATATATCTTCAAGTTGCCAAGGTTGGGAAACACTGCTTTAGGAAGAATGTCCTTTTAATCCTATTAGATAGGAGATGGAATTGCTTCAGGTTCTCTCGCTAGCCATCTGATCCTGTCTTTTTTCTTGGACAAGAAATGATTTGGCTGCTAATCGAAATAGAACAGGATATTTTCAAATGAATGTGCTGCTCTCTGGTGGTTACACAAATGGCAACATCTTTGTGATCCTGCATGAACCAATCTCACAGTGTTTTTCTGCAAATAAAAAGTGTACGCTCTAATGATACAACCTGGTTTTATAATGGCTTTAATTATGTACAGTATTAAGATTACCTACAATCCATGCTTCATTTTCTCAGTATGATAGAGATTTTTTTAAAAAAGGTAATCCCTATCCATACATCCATAATCTAGTAAATATGATGGAAAGAGGAAGAAAATTGGGGGTAGCAAAACCAAAACTTATTGAAGTTGTAAGGAGCCAGCAGCCTATTTTTTGCAGGTGAGTCTGTATGCTTTTAATCTAAAAACAGGCCAAAAATTCCTTCTGTCCATCCGTCAATGTCTAATTGCATAATTGTGAAAAAATTGCATAAATGTTATTATATGGAGATTTTTTTGTATCTGTTGTGTCTTTCTCTTGTCCCAGGCTAACTGAAGCAGACAAGAAGAGGTTATGGGAGAAGCGTTATTACTGCCATTCTGAGCCAGGTTCACTGCCTCTGCTGCTTGCTAGCGCCCCAAGCTGGGAGTGGGCCTGCTTGCCTGACATCTATGCCCTGTTGAAACAATGGACATACATGAATCATCAAGATGCTCTTGGACTCTTACATGCAGCGTAAGTAAGAGCAAGTATTGGAAATGTTCGAAGTGGACAGTGAGCAAATAGGGTGATCCTGGTTCTACATTGCGTTTTGATTAATCAGATCTTTCCCCCCTTGATTTTTCATCTATCTCCTCAATGCTGGCAAGTTGGATTCATTTGTTCCTCTATAGTAGCTCCTTAGGCTCAATCCCACCATGTTTCATTTACAATTAAATGTGTTGAACTCACTAAATAGAAGATGAATAAAGACCTGGTTATCCATGGGACTGTTTGTCTCTTTCTGCCCTTCATGTGATCTGATGGAAATTGGCATGCTCTAGATCTCATCAATTAAACGGTGCGATCTGATGGGCACCCAGGAAGTTGTTCTCTCAAATGACACATCCCCTCCAACAGTGATACAGCTTGCACCTTGACCTTATTCAAAGAAGTCCTTAAAAGTAGCCTATAACCAGGTGGTGAGCCCCTTGCATAGATAGTTGATTTGTGAGAAATTTTGTATTTAGCTGATTTTCATGTTGTTTACATATTACTGTTTTTAAATTATGTACTATAACAGGCCCCATCAGAGGAATTCCATCTTCTTGGTTGTGAAATTGTGTTGTGGTAATAATAACTGCTATGCGGGGAGGGTATTCATGAAATAGTTGCCAGCTGCACAGACTGCAGTATAAAGTGGTATATAGCATCGGACCAGATTACTTACAGGACCGCCTTCTGCCGCACCAATCCCAGAGGTCGATAAGGTCCTGTTCCAGGTCCCATCGACCAAACAATGTTGTCGTCAGGACCTAGGGGAAGAGTCTTCTCTGTGGTGACTCCGGCCCTCTGGAATCAGCTCCCTTTGGAGATTCATACTGTCCCCACCCTCCTCACCTTCCGCAACACACTTAAGACCCATCTATGTCACCAGGCATGGGGCAGCTAGATCATGCCCCCTTCTTCTCTGACTGTCAAATGTTATGCATGGTGTAATTGAGTAGACTGACTGTTTTTTATATAATGGGATTTTAGTTTACTGTTTTTAACTGTTAGATTTGTATATACAGGTATATTGTTTGTATTGCATGTTGTGAGCCGCTCTGGGTCCTTGGAGAGGGGTGGCATACAAGTCTAATAAATTGAATTGAATTGAATATAGGCCAATGGTGGCAAACCTTTTTTTCCTCGGGTGAACGCTATTGCGTGTGCATGCCCATACCCATAATTCTATACCTCCCACCCCATCCCCTGCACATGTGCGTGTGACCTCCCCACTCCTCCATTTTCTGGCTTCCGTAGGGCCTAGGAGGCCTGTTTTTTGGCTCCCCCTCCAGAGGCCCTCCGCATGCTGGAACCACCTCATTTCCTGACTTCCAGTAGGCCCATTTTTCTGCCCTCCCCAGGCTCCAGAGGTTTTCTTGGAGCCTGGCTAGGGTGAAAATCTCCTCCCCTGCCCCCCTGGAGGCCTTCCAGAGGCCGAAAATGCCCTTGCAGAGCCTCCACACTAGCCAAAAATCAGCTGGCCAGAACGCACATATGCAATTGAGCTGAACTAGGGTAAAGGGTTGCAGGCCGGCAGATATGTGGCACGCATGCCATAGGTTTGCCATCACCGATATAGATGGTTCAGTGAGTTACAGATATTGTTGAAAAGGATTCTCAGTTTGGGGCTTGGACGTTGTGTCTAGTAAACATCTGTTATAAACTCTCTGACTAATATGGCTGCAGGTTCCCAGACCAGGAAGTGAGAAGGACAGCTGTACACTGGATTGATTCCATAAGTGATGCTGAGCTATTAGATTATCTGCCCCAGTTGGTACAGGTGAGTCGATGTGCTTATTGAAAGAAGTGCCAAGGCTTTAGCTGGAAAATTATTGCTGTCAATTTGGGAACATGCCTACGTACGGCTTGTAACTCAATACAGGGTTATGTCTAGCAAGGAAATCGCTATGCTAGAGTCTTTGTTTTAAGGAACTGATAAATTGTTCTCCTAGGGTAAACGATTAGGGATGTCAGTGCCTCCTAAATTTTCAGAATGGTTGCTCTGCTGAGAAATCAGTTGTATTGAGATTATTTTGAACAAATAATTCTGAGTAAAGAACAGACAGTTTTATAAGTAGATCATATATTTCAGATCATATTTTTTATATTTTGCATTGAATTCAAAAGACTTTTTGTTTCGTACTTTGGCTTTCATAATTAGTAGTTTTCAGTTCCCTTCTTCCGTGCTCTGGGCAAGTTCACAAGTAACCCTCATTTTGCAGTCCCAAATTATCCCTAACAAAATTCAGTAGTAAAATAGCAAATGTTTCACAGATTATTTATTTTTCCTTTTGAGGCTAGAATGAGATAGTTGGGGAAATAATTTGCGTGCAAGTTAAAATATATTGATTTCTATTCTGAACTCCTCTAAGGCTTCTTAGAGATAGATTTTTAAAAGGTTCAGTTTTATCAGCTAGTAAGATCTTGAACCATTCCCTCTCAGCCTCTGAAATCAAAATAGATTTTGAAAATTAAAATAAAACAAAGCTGCTTTCCACAAAGAAGCTAATTTATTAAGTTATGTCTTCCGCAAGTGGATGTAACATATTTTCACAGCTATAATGCAGATTGGGGTTATTCCCACTACACTTGTTAAAATGACAAAGGCTGTTATATGTATGTGTGTAAATAATTATTTATACATAATTTTTACATTTTACTGTAATATCTCTTTCGGTACAATCAGGAAGGTGCTATCATGTTTTAAGTGTCTTCTCTTTTTAAGTGTAAAGAGTAAAGTAGTAATAGCATTCCATTAATGGATGTTTATGAGTGTCTCCTTGGGGACTTTCCAAGCTGTTTATTGGAGAAAGCAATTTGTATGTTCTTGCATTGTGCACCATTGCCACATCTTTCTGTCTCCGTGCTTCTGTAGCTCACTGCAGGTTTTATAGCTTGTATTATAGCTGAAAAACCAATTTGTTTTCTTTTTTCTAGGCTCTTAAGTATGAATGCTACTTGGACAGTCCTTTGGTGCGATTTCTTATGAAGCGAGCCATCTGTGATCTGAGGATCACCCACTATTTTTTCTGGTAATATTGGTGGGCATAATGAGGGTAGAATGATATACATAAGAGGATAAGTGCTGGTAGGGAAATAAGACACTCTAATTGCATTGTTGCTAGCAGACTATTTTTTTTAATCCCATAACTTATATTGCCTGCTAATAACTAGCCTTGGGATAAAACAGTTCTCTGGTTAAGATTTGTAACTATATAGATAGGGCTATTTCATATAATTCCTGTTCTGTAGAGTTCCTGATGGTCTCCGAACTTGGTTGTTTGCTTGCAAACATTTCATTACCCAAATAGGTCATGTCAATATGAGTGAATACGGAGTGTGCTGTAGTTTGCCCTGATAATTTAGAGAAGGGTATACTTTCTACACGCCTAAAGTATGGAAACTAGCAGGGCAAACTACTGTATGTAAACAGGCAAAAAACAGCATCAAACTTCATGCAGTCTTACAATAATACATTTAGCGACTGAAATTACAAAGACATGGAAAAAAGTGACTTATGACCATTTGTTTATGAACATTGCAGCATCTCCATGGTGATGTGATCAAAATTCAGACACTTGGCAATTGACTCATGGTTATGATGGTTGCAGTATTCCAGGATCACGTGATCACTTTTTGTGAACTTCTGACAAACAAAGTCAGTGGGGAAACCACATTCCCTTAATAACTACTGCAGCAATTCCATTTAACAGTTGTAGTAACGAAGGTTGTAAAATGGAGTGAAATTCACTTAACAATGGTCTTGTTTAGTAACACAAATGTTGGGCTCAATTGTGGTCAAAAGCAGAGGACTACCTGTAAATAATAATAATAATAATTTATTAGATTTGTAGGCCGCCCCTATCCGAAGACTCGGGGCGGCTCACAACAATAAGAGGAAGAGCCTTCTCTGTGGCGGCCCCGGCCCTCTGGAACCAACTCCCCCCAAAGATTAGAATTGCCCCCACCCTCCTTGCCTTTCGTAAGCTGCTTAAAACCCACCTCTGCCATCAGGCATGGGGGAATTGAGACCCTCTTCCCCCTAGGCCTTTACAATTCTATGCATGGTATGTATGTATGTATGTATGTATGTTTGGTTTTTTTTATATTAATGGGCTTTTAATTATTTTTAACATCAGACTACTATTGTACACTGCTTTATTGTTGCTGTTAGCCGCCCCGAGTCTCCGGAGAGGGTTGGCATACAAATCCAATAAACAAACAAACAAGCAAACAAACAAACAAACAAATAAATAATAAAACAGTGCGACAATGTAAACAAATCTAATATTAAAAACCATCTAAAAAACCCATCATTTAAAAACCATGCAACACACGCATTCCATACATAAAACTATAGCATGTTCACTTAGTCTGCATAGGAGAAGAGAGGGAGAGCTTTTGCTTAGTAACTTCCACTAATGTAGATAATTTGAAGTATGGCCCCATTCCACGCAAACGTTTCTATTTGCAGTGACACTGTTTCTCTCTTCCCAGGCTTCTGAAAGATTGTTTGAAGGATTCTCAGTTTAGCATTCGTTACCAGTACCTGCTGGCAGCTCTGTTATGTTGTTGTGGAAAGGGACTGCGAGAGGAGTTTGACCGTCAGTGTTGGCTTGTTAATACCTTGGCTAAGCTGGCTCAACAAGTCCGTGAGGCTGCTCCATCATCGCGACAGGTACATGGCTTTATGGTGACTGGAGGAAAGAGCAGAGAGGAATAAGAATGATAGGATTAATGTGCAATGATGAAACACCACCATGTCATCATTGCACATTAAGCATTTGTTTCCACTTCTTCCACAAGGCGGTATGCAATAAATGATGTAAAAGTACTGGTTGATTGAGATTATAATGTTCCTTCCATGTTGTATGATACATCTGAATGTTCATACCTACATTACTAGGTATCTAGTGCGGTATGCTTTGGTCTTTGTTATCTGCAACATGGAAACAGGTTCTTAATTTCTTTCCACTATCTACATGCATTCCAAAAGATTGCCAATGTTTTATAAACTTACCTCCTGGAAAGAGAATTGCATAGTAGATCTAAGTATTAGTTTGCTAAAACTTGAATATAAATTTTAATTTGCTACTATTTGGGGAATCAAGTGGGCCTTGTTATTCACAATGGCTTCATTTCAACTGAACAACTGAGGATAACAAGACTATGAAAGGAAAACACTTTCTACATGTACAAGAGTCAATCCACCATTTTGCACAGGAAATATACAAAAGACCTCAAAACTATGAATATGTGAAACTGCTTATCAAGAGTAATAAGATCTGTTCTGTATTTTGCAGATGTAGATATAGGAAATTGCAACTAATGATTCCATAAATAACAAAGGCTACCTGTAAACTATTTTAAGGATTCTTTTTCAAAGTTGTCCATACATCTGCTTAGAACTTTTCATTATGTTGTGGCTTGTTTTAGCCAGGTTTTGCATCATGTTACTAACAATGCTCCCTAAAGCTAATGAGAAGGGCAGACACGTTATGGAGAAATACTTTTTAGTGGTGAAAAATGACCTGTGTTGAAAAGGGAATGGACAGGGATATGAATAACCTGCAGTTAAGAGCTTGCAGTTTTTGTTTTGTTTTTCCTTTAGGCCATCCTTCGTGAAGGGCTAGAGGATGTCAGACAGTTCTTCAATGTTAATGGCTCCTGTCGATTACCACTTAGCCCCAGCCTGCTGGTGAAAGGAATTGTGCCCAGAGTATGTTGTTGACTGGTTAAAATGCTTTTATTTATATACTGTGGGAATGGGATTAGTTCTTCCTTCAACACCTTAGGAGTCACTCACCAGGACTCCATGTGTTTCATGTGCCAAAACCATCCAAGCTCCAGAGTAGCATTTCTATAACCAGTCTTTATGCAACATCTTACCTCTTTACTATGAAAATAATTGGCTTCCATCGCTTAACCTATCCATTATTTCTGGTGGCTTTGTTTTATTTGGGCAATAGCAATATCCATGCGGAATAACATAATACCTCTGATCTGATCCTAAATCTGCATTGCATAGAAATTTTTCTCCCAATGCTTGGGATCATTGGGCTCCCCAATTGCTATGACCAATTGCTTGATTGTAACACTCGCCTCTCACCTTTGGTCTCCATTTGTCTTTGCTTGCAGGATTGTTCCTATTTCAATTCAAATGCTGTCCCTCTGAAACTCTCTTTCCAGAATGTTGACCCTCTTGGAGAAAATATCCGTGTTATTTTTAAGGTAAGTGCTAGGACGGAATTGTTTAGATTTCAAGGAAGATCATTGTTAGATTAAAATTTTTCTTCTGATTGGAAGGCAGAGAAAATTTTATTTCTACTGTAGTGTGCTTGAGGATTTGATTATGGTTGGAATGGAGGCTGAATATCAGGTTCAATGGAAAGTTGTTCTTTAATTCCAAATACTATAATAAAAACTAGTCTACGCTTTGCTATTAAGCTAGATCCACATGGCAGGGATCAGCAAGGTTTTTTAGCCTGAGGATTACAATGCCTACTGTTCATTTTGCAGGCTGAATTCCTGTAAATAGTTGGAGTCAAAGCAGAGAGTGAGCAAGGCTAACTATACACATTGTTATATTCACAAATGCATATGTGCAATTACAAGCAAGCATATATCCAGACTTTCTCTTGTCCGTGTGATGCTCTTTTCAACCTTCTTACAGTTTCAGAGCAACTCTTAGAGAAATGATGGTAATTCTGGGGTAAGTTGGGGTTGACACCTTTTAAAAAACGAATAGGTGATTTTAGGTGACATTGCATGTTTAAAAAGAGGAAACACGTCTTAATAACTTTCTCCTAATATGAATTATTTAAAACCCCTAGAAATAATCTGCCTTATATCATGCTTTTGTTCCCGCAGTGTGGAGATGATCTTCGCCAAGATATGCTAACCCTGCAAATGATTCGCATAATGAACAAGATCTGGGTGCAAGAAGGTTTGAACATGCGCATGGTCATATTCCGTTGTTTTTCTACAGGCCGTGGTCGGGGTAAGCCTAGATCCAAGTATGAAACATTTTCACTTTTCCTTACCTTCCTCTCCTTTATTTAGAAACTAATAGGATTCTTGGAGGACCATACGGAGTAATGACTTCAAGATCAGAACAGGTTTATTATTTTTTTAGGGAAACATTGGGAATACAATGCTAAATTAATCTGTAGGTAGATTGTTAATTTCTCAGTAGGCCTATTCTTCCTTCTATTCTAAACTATATGGGTTTATGTTTCCAGTTTTATTTCCAATCTGTTTTCTAGTATTATTTTCATTATTTGTTTCACATTTTAAAATGTATTTTGAAATGCTTAGTGTTTTGAATATTTATTTATTTATTAGATTTGTATGCCGCCCCTCTCCGTAGACTCGGGGCGGCTCACAGCAACAATAAAACAATGTACAACAAATCTAATAATTTAAAAAAACACTAAAAATCCCATTATCAAAAGCAAACATACACACAACCATACAATGCATAAACTGTATAGGCCCGGGGGAGATGTCTCAATTCCCCCATGCCTGACGGCAGAGATGGGTTTTAAGGAGTTTGCGAAAGGCAAGGAGGGTGGGGGCAGTTCTAATCTCTGGGGGTAGCGGGTTCCAGAGGGTCGGGGCCGCCACAGAGAAGGCTCTTCCCCTGGGTCCCGCCAAATGATATTGCTTAGTCGACGGGACCCGGAGAAGGCCAACTCTGTGGGACCTAACTGGTCAATGGGATTTGTGCGGCAGAAGCCGGTCCCGGAGATATTCTGGTCTGATGCCATGAAGGGCTTTATAGGTCATAACCAACACTTTGAATTGTGACCGGAAACTGATTGGCAACCAATGCAGACTGCGGAGTGTTGGTGTAACATGGGCATACCTAGGGAAGCCCATGATTGCTCTCGCAGCTGCATTTTGCACGATCTGAAGTTTCCGAACACTTTTCAAAGGTAGCCCCATGTAGAGGGCATTACAGTAGTCGAACATTGAGGTGATGAGGGCATGAGTGACTGTGAGCAGTGAGTCCCGGTCCAGATAGGGCCGCAACTGGTGCACCAGGCGAACCTGGGCAAACATCCCCCTTGCCACAGCTGAAAGATGGTTCTCTAATGTGAGCTGTGGATCGAGGAGGATGCCCAAGTTGCGGACCCTCTCTGAGGGGGTCAATAACAGTAATAATAATTTCTGCACAATGTCTGTTAAATCAGCGTGAAATATCTTTAAATATGGAAGGTTTTTCTTAGTTCTTTTACCCACTATATAAAGATTTATTTCAATAATGGTCTGATAAAATGAGTGAAATGAGGCTGAGCACCTGCTTCAGTTTATGACAGACGCATTCTTATAGATAGCT
This sequence comes from Erythrolamprus reginae, assembly GCF_031021105.1. Classification (NCBI taxonomy): domain Eukaryota; kingdom Metazoa; phylum Chordata; class Lepidosauria; order Squamata; family Dipsadidae; genus Erythrolamprus; species Erythrolamprus reginae. The sequence goes on along the minus strand of NC_091952.1, from coordinate 56,978,008 downwards.
TCACAAACATGCCCACAATTTTGAAGAGTAAGAGATTATCACTATTAAATTAGAGGCAACTTTAAGACTTGTGTATTTCAACTCCCAGTATTCTCCTAGCTGGCTGGAGAACACTGGGAGTTAAAGTCTACAAGTCTTAAAGTTGCCAAGTTTGGGAATCCCTGGATTAAATAATTCAGCCTGGACTTTGAATCTGAATCAACAGCTACTTTCTGAGCAAACAGAGAGGTTGTTGTTTTCTAAATTATGGCTCTGTGGATACAAAAGGAGGAGCTTGATAACCTCCAGTCCACGTGCTGCCTTTGGTGGCTTCCTGTGGAGCTCAGCAGAAGCTGACTAGGTGATTATGGTCAGTCACTGTGCCTCAGACCAACCTATTGTTGAGGAGAGAGATAGGAAAAGGGAACCCTGTATATCAGAGGTCTTCAAACCTGGCAACTTTAAGACTTGTGGACTTCAGCTCCCGAAATTCTGGAAATTGAAACCCACAAGTTTTCAAATTGCCAAGTTTGGGAACCCCTGCTGTATATATTGCATTGAACTCTTGAAGGAAATCTGGGATAGGAATAAAATACGACTGCTTGCCTACATGCTCCTGGTAGATAAGCAGTTATCTGAAAGCAATTATTTGTTCCATTATAGCACAGCTATGAGGGAGAGTTTTGTGGCTTCCCCTTTCCTTCCAGCAGCCTGTTGGTTTCCTGATGCTAATGACATTGAGAAACTAACACACTTGGACAGAACAGCTGAGAGAGTGGAAAAGTGGGTTGCCCTCTTTCCAGCTCTGTTTAAATTATCATTTTATGCCATCCGGGTGATCTTGGTTGCATGGTTTTTAGATGCTTTTTAATATTAGATTTGTTTACATTGTCACACTGTTTTATTATTGTTGTGAGCCGCACCGAGTCTTAGGAGAGTAGCGGCATACAAATCTAAATAATAATAATAATAATAATAATAATAATAATAATAATTATTATTATTATTATTATTATTATTATTATTATTATTATTATTATTAATTAGATTTGTATGCCGCTCTTATTATTATTACTATTATTACTGTTATTATTACTATTATTATTACTATTATTATTATTACTATTATTATTATTATTACTACTACTATTATTATTATTATTATTATTATTATTATTATTATTATTATTATTATTATTATGCCTTGTTGTGAGCCGCCCCGAGTCTGCGGAGAGGGGCGGCATACAAATCTAAATAGTAAATAAATAAATAAATAAATAAATATATTATTATTATTATTATTATTATTATTATCTTGGAGGTCCCCTTCCTCTGAATTATCTACTAAAGCCGTGATGGCGAACCTATGGCGTGTGTGCTGGAAGTGCACCCAGAGCCGTGTCATCTGGCACATGCGGCATCACCTGCACATGTGCATGTGGCGATCAGCTGGCCTTCGTACATGCAGCAGTGCCAGAAACTGGAAGAGATGGTCTTCCATTTTCCAGAGTGTGCATGCACCAGCTGATCATCACACATGCATGTGTGCCATTAACCGGAAGACTAACTGGCCGGCGCGCATGCGTGCCATTGAAACCGGAAGTTCATTTTCTGCTGTGAACATGCCCACTGGGCAGTCCCTCTTCTGGGTCGTGTCCCAGATGAGCCCGCCAGTGGCGGGCTCCTGCTGGTACGGCTAATTGTGCACAGCTCCGTGGCTCTAGCACACGAATGCGGGATCGAGCACAATTTTGCAAAATAGCAAAATCTCACGCAGGAACAAATGTGCGCACGCATTTCGGTGAGGTTTTTGCTTCCCCCCATGCAGCAAAGTACGGCAAGCAAAATTGCGCTCGATCCTGCACTCGCGTGCCAGAGCCGCGGAGCTGCACACAGTTAGCTGTACCAGCAGGAGCCCACCACTGGACTAAAGACTGCCTAGAAGATTGTATATGAGTCTGTCCACCCAGGAGAATTTTACATATGGCCCTGAGATGGTTGTGCATTCCTTCCATTTAATAAAAATATCAACCTAGATACTATTGGGCTGTATAGCCCAGATGTCTGAATGGCAATAAGAATATCTTTCCTCTCCTATAACCCAACGTCATTTCCATCCATTACGCATTACAGGGATGGTAGAAATGATCCCCAATGCAGAAACTTTGCGAAAAATTCAAGTGCAGCATGGTGTGACAGGTTCCTTCAAAGATCGTCCCCTTGCAGACTGGCTACAGAAGCACAACCCCAAGGAGGATGAATATGAAAAGGTAAAGAAGAAGAACAAGAAAAACAATATCATCCTTTGTCTGAGAGTCAAAACCACAGAATTACGTGCAGAAATTGTATCAAGGTTCTTTCTACATTTCTTAAGTGTAGTAATTACAAAAAGCAAAACAAAGGCACTGTCATTTACATTTTTAAATGTGTTTTCAGATCCATTTTTCCCCCTTAGTGTAGCATTGGATTAAGAAGAAATTAATTTCATTTTATTGGGCATTATAATGGTATTTTAAGTCTCTGAAAATGAGAAGCAATATAAAGAATCATTTTTCTCCTTTACAAATTATATTTTAAAATGTTTGGATCCAGTGCTTAGTCAGGCAAACATGAGTTTGGCAAATGTATTCATTGTTTTAAAGTTTACTTACAGAAAGATTTGTAAATGAGAATGTCAGTTATTGCTGAATGTCCTCTCAACTTATTCCAGAAAATGATACACCATGTGATTTTGTTTGCCTAACGCATGCATACCCGTAATCTCCTTTCCACATTTTACAAATCTTTCAAAACTTTCTCTACCCATTGCCTTACCTACCTTTCCCAATAATTCTTTTCATAGCTGTTCTAAATACATCTTCATCTTTCAGGCCGTGGAGAATTTCATTTACTCCTGTGCTGGCTGCTGTGTAGCCACTTATGTTTTGGGAATCTGTGACCGGCACAATGACAACATCATGCTCAAAACAACCGGGCACATGTTCCATATTGACTTTGGAAGGTTTCTGGGTCATGCCCAGATGTTTGGCAACATCAAAAGGTGAGGGAATCATCTGAAATGGCTCCCCAAAGACTCTGCATGGCTGCTTTGAAATCCTCATAGGAGTCTCTGAGAATGCATATGAATTCCCACAAATCATCATGCCTGGATTAGAATAGAATAGAATAGAATAGAATAGAATTGGCCAAGTGTGATTGGACACACAAGGAATTTGTCTTGGTGCATATGTTCTCAGTGTACATAAAATAAAATATACATTTGTCAAGAATCATGTGGTACGACACTTAATGATTGTCATAGGGGTCAAATAAGCAATGAAGAAGCAATATTAATAAAAATCTTAGGATATAAGCAACAAGTTACAGTCATACAGTCAACATGGGAGGAAATGGGTGATAGGAATGATGAGAAAAACTAGTAGAATAGAAGTTCAGATTTAGTAGAAAGTCTGACAGTGTTGAGGGAATTATTTGTTTAGTAGAGTGATGGCGTTTGGAAAAAAACTGTTCTTGTGTCTAGTTGTCTTGGTGTGCAGTGCTCTGTAGCGACGTTTTGAGGGTAAGAGTTGAAACAGTTTGTGTCCAGGATGTGAGGGGGTCAGTAAATATTTTCCCCGCCTGATTAGCTGTCAAAGGCATTTTATATCTGGCTGTTTGTTGTTGTTTATTTTATTTTATTTTATTTTATTTTTTATTTTATTTTTATTATTGTATTGTATTGTATACCCGCCATCTCACATACCAACTGTGAAAGACATACAATAGGCCGTTCTAAACATTATTATTGCGGTTGGTCACACAGCAACCCAGAGGTTTAGACTGGATTTTTATTATTTATTTATACAGTACTACTAAAACTCCCATGTTAATTGATTGTAATCTTCAATTGACAAAACATGCATCATGGGTTTACCTATCTCAAATGGGTTAATTTGATGTCCACTTCAGCTTCATTGAAAAACTGACCAAGGGTGAGAAATGAAAGTGAGCTCATTGGTTTTTCACATAAGAAATGCTTTGCAACTGGATGGATTCTGTAGGATGATAGAAGGCAGTCTAATAATATCATGACGTTAACATAGAAATCACCATAGTTACCCTTCAGGAAAAATGATGCTTGATATAGAAATGCAGTACTTGGCATTTAAATCAGCCAAGAACTTCTTTTTAAACATTTCCTGTAAAGTAGGATTCATTTGTAATGCAAGACCTAAAATATTTCACTTGGATGGAAGACAACAGTACTTGGCATTTAGATGTCTCTCTATTATTTGGCAACAAAAAATGAGGCTTGAATGTGAAAATAGTTAACACAAAATAAAACTAATATAATCCCAGTATAAAATTATGCTAATGTTATCCATTAATGTTATTCATATAAATTAAATGACAAAATTTAACTATTTTAGTTTTTAACTAGGCTGACAGCCTTAATATCCTAGAATCGGCTTAGCAGAAATAGTGATACATAGAAAATAATTAATATTTTATTATGCTGATTTTATTATATTGACTCAGCCTTCCATCCTTCCCAGGTTTGTAAAATGAATACCCAGGTGTTTGGAGGCAATATGCTGATTCTGTAAACCGCGTAGAGAGGGCTGTAAAGCACTATGAAGCAGTATATAAGTTATTGCTAAGTGCTATAATTAACATTAAGTGAATAATAAATAATTGGTTGCTTTTCCTTTCTGCATATTAATATATTTTTACAATATGTATTGTATGTTTCTAATACAACCGTTCTACTTCCATGTCTGTTGCCCTTAGGCAAGGCCTGCAATTTTACTAAGATTAACCAAGAGTACAAAAAGCATTAAAATAATTCATCAACGAATGGGAATGCTTTCAACAATTCATATTAATGACTTTGGAATGTATGTATGTATGTATGTATGTATGTATGTATGTATGTATGTATGTATTTATTTATTTATTTATTTATTTATTTATTTATTTATTAGATTTATATGCCGCCCCTCTCTGTAGAGGGGCGTTTTACCATTTACATATTTATATCCTCCTTTTATTATTTTTATGAATAACTCACGGCAGCAAACACATCCAACACACCTTCCTCCTCCTATTTTGCCCACTACAACAACTCTGTGAAGTGAGTTGAGCTGAGAGAGAGAGAGTGACTGGTCCAAGTTGATAAAAATCTTGTTTAAGTTTGAGTTATGAGTTATTTTATTAATATACTTTATTGATGAATCAGTGTAGTTAGGAGTGAAATAGAAGTAATACTTGAAATAACTACAATTTTAGCCACCTTGAGATATATACCTACCTTCTCTATAGGGACCGGGCTCCATTTGTCTTCACATCAGACATGGCTTATGTTATCAATGGTGGTGATAAACCCTCCAGTCGTTTCCATGATTTTGTGGATCTCTGCTGCCAAGCTTACAACCTGATCCGAAAGCATACTCATCTCTTCCTCAATCTTTTGGGACTGGTGAGAAGACCTAACCCCCTCCCTATTGTTCATGCTCTTCAGTAACATTGTGTTGGTTATGACCTATAAAGCCCTTCATGGCACCGGACCAGAATATCTCCTTCTGCCGCACGAATCCCAGCGACCGGTTAGATCCCACAGAGTTGGCCTTCTCCGGGTCCCGTCGACTAAACAATGTCATCTGGCGGGACCCAGGGGAAGAGACTTCTCTGTGGTGGCTCCAACCCTCTGGAACCAGCTACCTCTGGAGATTAGGATTGCCCCAACCCTCCTTGCCTTTCGTAAACTCCTTAAAACCCACCTCTGCCATCAGGAATGGGGGAATTGAAACATCTCCCCCTTGCCCATGTTGTTTTGGTGTATGATTGATTGTGTGCTTGTTTTTCATATATACAGTGGTACCTCAAGATACGAACCCCTCGTCTTACGAACAACCCGAGATACGAACCCGGGGTTCAGAAAAATTTTGCCTCTTCTTACGAACTTTTTTCGTGTTACGAACGGCAAACCCGAACTTCCGGGTTTGGCATTCCGGAGGCTGCTGGGAAGCCCCGCAGCCCGGCTGTCACCTTTTAAAACAGCCAGGGGGCTTCCCAGTTGCCTCCCGGAGCCAAACCCGGAAGTTCGGGTTTGGCGTTCGGCTTGGAGAGGCTGCTGGGAAGCCACCCAGCTGTTTTAAAATGTGACAGCCGGGCTGCGGGGCTTCTCGGCGGCAGCGGCAGGTACGTAAGACGGAAAACGTTCAGGAGGCCGCTTTGGGTTTTTGGCTGGGAGGGAGGGCAGGAGGTCCGACGCTGGGGGAGGGAGTCAGGAAGGTCCTCCTGCTCCCCCCCTCAGCGAAAAACACAAAGACGGTCTGCCATCACATGACAGGCGGAGCAGCGTGGAGCAAAGGGAGTCTGAAACCGCCAGCAGCTTCAGTTTCCCATTGCTCCGCGGGCGGCGGCAGACCGCCTTTGTATTTTTGGCTGGGGGGGGGAAAGCAGGAGGCGCAGGATCAGGCCGGCGGCAGGCACGGGAGAGGCAGCAGGTCTGCATCCTGGGCGGGTGGGCGGGCCGCGGGCGAGGAGGCGCGACCGAGCGGGCCGGCTCAGGCTCTGGCTAGGACGGGGCGGGCAGCGGCTGGGCGCGGCAGCGAGGGTGCATCTGACTTGGGGCTGGCGGCGCCTGACGCAGCGGGGAACAACAGCGTGGGAGGCAGGAGAGGACCAGGCAACCGGAGCAGCGTTGCCGCTGCTCCCGGCTTGGCTTCCCTGGCCGCCTTGGCTTCCCTGGCCGCTTCCCTGGCCGCCTGGCGCTGCGATCTTCCAATCTTCCCTTGGCGATCTTCTGATCTTCCCTGGCTTCCCCGGCCGCCTGGTGCTGCGATCAGAAGATCGCAGCGCCAGGCAGCCAGGGAAGTGGCCAGGGAAGCGGCCAGGGAAGCCAAGGGAACATCGGAAGATCGCAGCGCCAGGCGGCCAGGGAAGCCAAGGGAAGATCGCCAAGGAAAATGCCCAGCCCAGCCCCCCCCCCCCCCCGGAGGCGTTTTCCTGGAAGGAATGCCATCCACCACCGAGCTTTTTGTAATCTGTTTAAATTTCCTTCACTCCCCCCCCCAACATTCCCCGCCTTGCCTCGCTTGACTGGCCAGAGGACATGACATTCACCGCCTCCCGTGCCTCCTTTGGCTTTGCGATTGGACGCGCCTCCCGCCGCTCTGCCCAATCGCAAAGCCAAAGGAGGCACGGGAGGCGGTGAATGTCATGTCCTCTGGCCAGTCAAGCGAGGCAAGGCGGGGAATGTTGGGGGAGTGAAGGAAATTTAAACAGATTACGAAAAGCTCGGTGGTGGATGGCATTCCTTCCAGGAAAACGCCCAGCCCAGCCCCCGTGACTGGCCAGAGGACATGACATTCACCGCCTCCCGTGCCTCCTTTGGCTTTGTGATTGGGCAGAGCGGCGGGAGGCGCGTCCATAGGCTTGGTCGGGTCGCCGCAGCACCCTCCCTTCGCCAACCCTTTGGCGGTCACCGGTGGGCTTAGGGTGCCTCGGCACCGACTTCGCTGCCCCTTCCCCGTCAGCCAACATGAGCCGTAAGGAAGGGACCCTCGTGGCCGGGCGGGGAGCGCCGCCTTCTTTCTCTTTTTCCCTCCCATCCCAGCCCCCCGGGCGGGAAGGGGGGGAGATCCGAACGGGGGAGGGGTAACGATTCTGGGCAGCCGCTGACCGTGCGGAGCGATCTTCTGCCGGCAAAGGGCGGGGAAGCCAGCGGCTGTAGCAGCTGGTGCAAGAGGCTTCCCCGCCCTTCGCCCGTGGCCAGCAGAAGATCGCTCCACTCGGTAGGCGGCTCCGGAGAGGCAGGAGCCGGGCACTGGCCTGCCTTTTGTCCCCCCTACCCACCGCCGCCCGCTGGCTGCGAGCGCTCTGCCAGGCGGCCAGGAGGCATTCAGGGCGAAATGCATGGAGGAATGGGAAGCTGAAGCCACCGGCGTTTGAGCTTCTCATTCCTCCATGCCCTGAATGCCTCCTGGCTCAGGCGGGCGGTAGCAGACCGCCTTTGGGTTTTCGGCTCAGGGAGGAGGGAGTTAGGAAGGTCCTCCTGCTCCCCACCCCCAGCCGATAACCCAAAGGCGGGCTTGAGCCAGGAGGCATTCAGGGCGAAGTGCATGGAGGGTTTGGCATTGGGGTCCAGGAGGCTGCTGGGAAGCCTCCCGGCTGTTTTAAAAGGTGACAGCTGGGCTGCGGGGCTTCCCAGCAGCCTCCCGAACCCCGAAATTTTGCCAAACTTCCGGGTTCGGGAGGCTGCTGGGAAGCGCCCCCCCCCCCTCCCGGCTGTTTTAAAAGGTGACAGCCGGGCGGCAGCGTTTTTTTGCGGGTTTTTTTTTGCTGTTGCACGGATTAATTGACTTTACATTGTTTCCTATGGGAAACAATGTTTCGTCTTACGAACCTTTCATCTTACGAACCTCCTCCTTGCACCAATTAAGTTCGTATCATGAGGTATTACTGTATTGGGGTTGCTTTTATGGACTTTTTAACCTAAAACTGTAATTTAGATTGCTAAATATTAGATTTGTTACTATGTACTGTTTTTGCCATTGTTGTGAGCCGCCCCGAGTCTGCGGAGAGGGGCGGCATATAAATCCAATAAATCTAATCTAATCTAATCTAATTCTCGCTGAACCCTTCATGTCATTTTATCATTTAGGATGAGCTTTGGAGTTTGCATTTTCTCCCTTTTTCAAACTTTGAGCACAGATCAAGACAGAAAGTGTATAATCTCATCTCCAATGATTGTCCTGCCCGGATATCTCATTTTTATTCCCGAGACCACAAAGACTAAGAACTCGCTTTATTATTTTTGCTTAGACTGCATTTGGCATTTTTATGCAGTTTCCCAAGCACCTGAGTTACTCAAATATTGTTGTTTGATAAGTTTAAAGGTTATTGTCACAAGATGTAAACTGTTCCAAGTAAAGCTACCGTCTGCAATTGACTGGTGGTGATTTTGTCACAATCATTCTACCTCTATTTGCAGGTCTCCGTATTTTGTGATTTCTTTCATTCTTTCTCCTCTTTTACTATCTCCAGATTCTGCAATGACCACTTTCCAGACATTTTTGGCATTCGTATCAATGATTCTAAAGTCTGGGCCAGGTGCTTTTCTGTGAATTTTAAAGACCGTGAAATATTTAGCCTCTTCATTTTCTATTACTTTGTCTATTTTGTGGTCTCATCCCTTTTTGCCTATGGGCAAACAGTAGTAATGATATGCAGAAAATACCATTAGTAGTAGTATTTCAGGAAATCGGGAGTAGATGTTCCATTTGTAACACTGGGATTGCTGTAGTTCAACAGCTGCATCTCTTCATTTTCCAATCCTAATTTTTGATCTCCTTTTGCACTCAGATGCTCTCCTGTGGGATTCCTGAACTCTCTGACCTTGAGGACCTAAAATATGTTTATGATGCACTTAGACCACAAGACTCTGAGGCAGATGCTACTACCTATTTTACCAGGTGAGAAAATATTTGTCTTAACTCTGATAGTTAGAAATTCAAAAAATGAAGATACTAAACATCCATCTCCCAAAATCTTTTTCACCAACACTGTTCTGGGATCTTTATCACAATCATGGAGTAGCATAGACCAGTGTTTCCCAACCTTGGCAACTTGAAGATATTTGGACTTCAACTCCCAGAATTCCCCAGCCAGCAAATGCTGGCTGGGGAATTCTGGGAGTTGAAGTCCAAATATCTTCAAGTTGCCAAGGTTGGGAAACATTGGCATAGATAACTCTCATCATCATATAACTTAGAAGTTCCATCCTTTGATACAGATTGATAGAGTCCAGCCTGGGCAGTGTAGCCACAAAGCTCAACTTCTTCATTCACAACCTGGCCCAGATGAAGTTCACAACGTCGGACTCCCGGCCAACATTGTCATTTGCCCCCCGTGTGCACACAATCAAGACATCTAGCCGTATCATCGAGATTTCTCTCTGCCGACATGAAAAGGTCTTCAATCCCAGCAAAGGATACGTGAGTCCTTTTTATGGCCATTTTGTTAGAGGGCTTTACAGTAGAGGCAATGCTAGGGCAGCTTCTCTAGATAAGTGGTGCTTAAAGCAAGGTATAGTCCATACCAAACACCAAAATAATGTGGAATCTGTATTTGAACCCTATCAACTTTCATCTTTGTCTTGCAGATTTACATTCTGAAGGTAAAACGAGAGCACCCTTCTGAGGTCACATTCATTCAGCGCACATTTGAAGAGTTCCAGGAGCTGCACAACAAGCTACGCCTCATCTTTCCCTCTTCCCATCTCCCAAGGTTAGTCTCCATTTTGTTTATATCCTCCATCTTTCCATGGTGCTTTACTCAGCACATTCCTGCAAGTAAACAGAGAAACCGATTGTGTACTTATTTACAATTCTCCATATGCTTTCCTGAATGAAATGTGATTTTTCCGCTAGGAAAGAATTAAAATCTGGGAATGAAGTAATAAAAATAGCTTTTTAATTACTTTTTGAAGTAGAAGACACACCCACACACACCCCTCAAAAGAGAATGGAAATGTTGATGTCTCTTATATACCTCTATCTAAGAACACCTCTATGTACGAACTTTTCTAGATAAGAAAGTGGTGTTCAAGATTTTTTGCCTCTTCTCAAGAACCATTTTCCACTTACAAACCTGAGTCTCCGAAACTGTAACCGGGGAGAAGCCTCCGTGGGGCCTCTCTAGGAATCTCCTGGGAGGAAACAGGGCCTCCACCCTCCCTGTGGTTTCCCCAATCACACACATTATTTGCTTTTACATTGATTCCTATGAGAAAAATTCCTTCTTCTTACAAACTTTTCTACTTAAGAACCTAGCCACGGAACAAATTAAGTTCGTAAATAAAGCCATAAATAAAGTTCGTAAATAAATACAGCCATTTTTTGCCTCCTGAAACCCTGCCCTGCACGTCCTTTTTCTGTCAAAAACAGGTCCACCAGGCATACAGAAGATTTGGAAAGCCTACTCCTGGGGGCTGGGGAGTCAAAAACACAACTTCTAGGGGATTTTGGAAGCCAAAAATGGACCAGTTTTTCACAAAAATTGGCTCATTTTTCATGAAAACAGGTGTTTTTTCCCTCCTCAGCCCCCAGGAGCATTCTGCAGACCTCCCAAACCTTTTGCATGGACCACTTTTTGCCTTCCACCCCCCACTGTTTTTTTGCCATCCCCATCCCCTAGGATCACTCTGCAAGCCTCCCAAACCCTCTGCCAACCCCGTTTTTATGAAAAATTGGTCCATTTTTGGCCTCCCAACCCTCTCCCATATGTAATTTTTTTTGCTTTCCCCAGCCCCCAGGAGCACCCTGCAGTCTCCCAAACCCTCTATGTGCCTGTTTTTGTGGGAAAACAAGCCTACATTTTGCAAAAATGGGATGCACAAAGGATTTGGGAGGCCTGCAGGGTTCTCCTGGTGGCCAGGGAGGGCAAAAAAATTGTTTACTTTTCCGAAATCTTGGTGCGTCTTCTACTCCGATTCGTCTTATAGACTTAAAAATACGGTAATCTGGTTCTTTATCTGTACATTCATGATAAAACATACTTTCTGAAAAACTGATGAATTATGAATGTACAGATAAAGAACCAGATTACCCAATTTTTTAGACTATAAGACAAATCAGAGATTTGAAAACAGGCTTTTGCCCTCCCTGGCCCCCAGGAGCACCCTGCAAGTCTCCCAAACCCACTGTGTGCCTGTTTTGGTGGAAAAACAAGCCTTATTTTTTGCAAAAATGGGATGCACAGAGAGTTTGGGAGGCCTGAAGAGAGCTCCTGAGGGCCAGGAAGGGGGAAAACGTGTTTACCTTTTGGAAATCTTGGTGCGTCTTATACTCCGATTTATCTTATAGTCTGAAAAATACAGTAATCTGTTTCTTTATCTGTACATTCATGTTTCATCAGTTTGTCAGGAAGTTCATATTATTTACTTACTTACTTACTTACTTACTTACTTACTTACTTACTTACTTACTTATTAGATTTGTATGCCGCCCCTCTCCGAAGACTCGGGGCGGCTCACAACAGCAATAAAAAACAATATAGCAGTGGAACAAATCTAATATTAAAACCATATAAAACCCTATCATTATTTTTAAAAACTAAACAGCACATTCATACCAAACATAAAACAAAGTATCAAAAAGCCTGGGGGAAAGGTGTCTCAACTCCCCCATGCCTGGCGGTATAAGTGAGTCTTCAGTAGTTTAGTATTATTATTAACCCATTTTACACAGGAGCAGGAAAAGCTGAAATGATTCTTGCTTAGGAAATAGATGCGCTTATGCATATGACCATATGTACTTATTTTAAACCTGTGTTAAAAATAACCTAAGTAATGACATCACATTTGGAGAATATATAAAATTTGCCTGGATGTTGCATATGAATTGCAGGCATGCATTGAACACCCTCCCTTTTTGTCAAGCCAAGAAGAGTTTGATTCTTGCATGTTTATTAGGACAGTTACTTCTTAATAGCTCGCAGTGATGTTGCAAGCATCAACTTGGTTCCCTTCTTTCCATAACTTTTTTTTCTGGGAAGCACCATTTTCTGAACCTTTTTACTCCTTCTAGCTGAATATATGGAGAGAAATCAGAATTTGGCATTCTCCGCTTTTTTAAAAAAAACACGAAACAATTCCATGTACAGAACTTTCAAAAACAACCATATCTTTCAACCCTTCTGCTTCAGAGATTTTCTTGATGGTTGGGCTCACTACTTAAACGTCTCTTTCTCCCCTACCCAACCCAATTTCCCAGCTTCCCCAGCAGGTTTATAATTGGACGATCACGAGGAGAGGCAGCTGCTGAGAGAAGAAAAGAAGAATTGAATGGCTACATCTGGCATCTAATTCGTACAGCTCCAGAGGTTGCTGAGGTAACATGGATGAAGAGAGATCATACTAGCAAGACTATGGAGAATTTGTAGCCAAAGACTTCAATATATTATAGTTACACTTGAATTATTCTGCAGTTTGTCCGAAGGGCTCCTGTCTAGGCAATTTTGCTTGATTATTCTGCTGAAAATTTAAATAGCTTTTCTCTTTATTGTCACTCTTGAAATTACTTTAGATTGTTAGTACTAAAGCATGTTGGGCCACAGGATGTATCAAGATTACCCTGATACTTGATATGCTGATAGGTTACTTGCATTGCAGAAGAGAAAGACAAGGCTGAAATCTCTTACTCTCATGCATGTGGTCCACATCTTTAGTGCTGTTAGCAGGGATTAATTGATGGTATATCCTCAAAGCTACGTTAATAATATTCATGATAAGAAAAATGTCAAAAATCTCAGGTCACATATATAAGCTGAATCTTAATTCTTGGCAGGGTTGGAGTGGGGACAGGAATAAGTGACATGTTATTTGCAGAATAGAGTAAATGTATTGTCTCTAATGTTGAGGTTTTCTTGCAGTGTGACCTGGTATACACATTTTTCCACCCTCTTCCAAGGGACGAAATCGCTGCAGGCACCAATCCAGCACCAAAGCCTGCAAGTAAATATCAGTAAGAATTATCTGTTTCAAGATGTTTGGCTGACAGCTGGTTCTGAGTGGAATAAATAAAATAAGAATATTTTCATGCAGGGATAAAGTCCTTCATGCATTCTACTGGAGGAAGCAAACAATATTGGTTATTTAACAAAATTTACTATTTCTTCCTAAGAACTTATTCAGGGATGGTTACATATCCTTCAGGACCTGAACTGTACTTAAAATGATCAAGAAGAGGCAACACACAAGCAATTTTATTATATTTGGAACTAATCAGATATACATAGTCATATATTTATTTATGCAGATTAAGCCTTCTCATGGGAATTGCATACAAGGATCTTTGTTTGTTTAGATAATTATGTACAAGTCATAATCTTTGAGAGCTGTCCTAGTCCTGGTATTCAGCAATATTGCAGGAAGGAATATCCTGATATGTAGATTCTATATTTAGCATGTTATATGCAATGTAGCTTCATTTTGTACCCCCTAAACACTTAACAACAACATTTAACAACAGTCATTGGGATCACAATTTCTAAACTTTGGAAAGCTATGCAATTATAAAGCGCATGTATCTTTACCTCTTTGAGATGTACATCACAACACTTCTGATTGCTGTTAAGCAAGCTCACAGTCATTAAGCACATCATGTGATAGCCATTCATGATCTCTTATTGGCTTCCTATTTGACCATACTTATAGGAAGCTGCCACAGAAGGTTGCAAATGGTATTCACGTGATCAAAGGATGCTGTTGTGATTTCGTAATTGCAAGCCAAGTGCCCTGTGCCTGGTTCGCAATCATGTAACTGCAGAGATGTTGCAACCAATGTAAGACAAGGACCTGTGTTAAGTATTCATTCAGACATAGGTCTGAACAGTTGCTAAATGATCCTTAAGTAAGGATCACACCTGCATACTCTATAAAGTGTTTTTATCTATATTGTCCATCAGAAAGCAGTACACAACCCATTTCACTGTGTTTGGAACTCACCTGATAAACATAAATACAATTCTTATGGGCTTCAATCCTATAACGATGATGTTATCCATTCAACCTATATCTGATTCTTGGTGATTATAAGTCTCTCCACATCTTCCGATCTTGTACTACTTTATCAATCCTATAGAGGAGGGGTTCCCATCCCTTGGGTCATGGACCCATGGCTGCACAAGTGACGAAAACTTAATCTTCACATCACAGGATCTAAGTAGGACATGTAACCATAACTGTCGCCCCCCCCCCCCCCAGTTTCAAAAGGTTGGAGGCAACTGCTATAAAGAACCTTTTAGACTTTTAACAAACATAAGGTTGCTTATATTGACTCAGGAAATTCAAATGAGAACTGATGTATCACTTAAAATGGAGCAAAATAGATAGGATATTTAGTTACATTGATTTTGTAGTAATATTCTTTATATTTTAGATTTTTAAAAGAGATTTTCAAAAGTATGACAAATATTTTTTAGGAAAAAATTGTCAAAAGTATGACAAATATTTCTGCACTTTGTAGCTGCTCCTATCTCTGCTACTAAGTGAAATATAATTTTATTTGCTTATTCATTTTTCTTAGATGCTGTATGGTCCCAACCGGTTGGAAAAGTTGGTGGAGAGGTGAAATTATCAATCTCCTATAAGAACAAGCAACTCTTTATAATGGTGATGCATATCCGTGGCCTCGTAAGTGCCTATCATTAGCTACTCTAATGGTGTCTTCTACCCAATTTTCTGTACATTTATACAACCCAAAGAACTGATTAATCTAATTGATTTAATTTCTCTCTTTTAGCAGCCTATTCAGGATGGCAGTGATCCTGATCCTTATGTTAAGACTTATCTTCTGCCCGATCCTCAGAAAACCACCAAAAGGAAAACCAAAGTTGCTCGAAAAACTTGCAATCCAACTTACAATGAAATGGTATTTGTTTGTGAACCTTGTGTTAATAAAGTAGCCGTTGCATAGTTTCAGCAATCTCAAGTAATAGGCAGATAAAGTGGTAGGCTTACACATTCTGAAAGCATTTTAGAATCTGAAAAGAGATGGATTTAGTTTTTGAGCTCGCTGCTTGTCTGATTCTGGACATTTAATATTTAGAGAGTGGATTCAATTCCAAAATCTTTGCTGAAATTGTCATTTTGCTTAAGCCAAAATAGTGATCATTCATTTTGGTGATAATTAAGTAAAATAAACCCATACTAGCTTATACTGGCAGCTTACACAACCACAACCAACAAAATTGAGATGCAGTTGCTATGCAGAAGGCCTATCCATCAATAGCAGCCTGATCCATATAGAATTCTGCAGGCACCAAAATATTGTTTTATCCATCAATATGTTGCCAGTTGAAATTATCATATTCTATTTGCATGCATTGAAGAATTATACAGTAGATTTATTGTGTAGTTGAAAGATTATAAAATGGATTAGTGAAACAATAAATCAGAGAGATAACCTAGTAATAAAATACGTCCATTTCATAAACAATCTAAAGTAGTGGCATCCCTAGGTAATCTAGGGAAACAAATATCTGAAACCCAACAGCCAATCTAAGAGATGATGCTGAGTTAACAAAACCAATTTGATTTACTAGGAAACAGGGTGATTTTAGGCATTGGGGTTGCCTAGTTGTTGAGTCATACTAACCATATTAAACTAGTAAATGATGTGACATCTCTGGAAGAAAACGGTCAAAGGAAGTCGTCAAACTTCAAAAAACACACTTCTATGTAATAAAAATTATTTTATCATTTTAGAATAAATTTTATTTTAAATAATATACATGTATTAGAATATACTTTACTATTGCCTTACAGTTACTTTTTCATCACTGTAGTAACTGAAAACAGTTGTTAAGCGAGGCACTTGCTAAGTAAGAAGAAAGTTAGGTGTGAGAAGGTTGATGTTCTGCAACTTTTTGGTATCTTCCAGCTTGTCTATGATGGAATTCCCAAAGGAGATCTGCACCAGCGGGAGCTGCATCTGAGTGTCCTGAGCGAAGAGGGCTTTTGGGAGAACATCCTCCTTGGAGAGGTTATAATCCGACTACGAGATTTAGATCTGACACAGGAGAAGATGGGTTGGTTTGAACTGGGCTCTAGGAGCCATGGGATCGTGTGAGAAGCAGGAAGGCAACCTTAGCTTCTTTGGAACTACTTCGGCCCATGGAAGTCCCTGGGAACTAGTGCATGTTCCAGGAGTTGTATCCTGGTATAAAACTCGAAGGATTTAATGTTCTGCGAATAAGAAGATGGACATTTTGTTTCTGTGCAAATGAAGAGTTAATTTCCTGTGGAGAGTGAACATGTTGGGGTTAAGTCATGATAGGGAATCCTATGACTTGAAATGGCTGCTGTAGACTTTTATCTTTGAATACATTTACCTTGTGTCAAGGGAGCAATGACTTAACTGAGGGGGAGGGTTTAAATATTAAAGGCTTCCCCCTCCCCTTTGAGATATTTTTTAATTTTTTTTTTAAAACAATTTGAAGCCAGATGTGAATTGTAGGATGGAATCTAGATGGAGAGGAACTTTGCAGAGTAATGAATGTTATAAATTAAGTTCTTATTGGACTTTCATAAGGTATTTTTTATTTTAAAGGAACATTTGCATAAGTATGTATGATGGGTTTGGAGATATGTGTATTCAGTATGAATGGAAGATTTTAAACCCTTATCTCTGGGACAGGAGCTAGTGTGCTCCAACACAAGCCATCATGGAGACATTGCTTCCAAAGGAGAGCAGTAGCACTTGCACAACCGTAGAACTTACATTTTTTATTTCTTATGATATATAATATAAAAAGCATGCTCTCCTGGATAAACATCTGGACTTATTTGGAGTAGGCAACTCTATTGTTGATTGCAACCATGAACAAAGGCCTTGACCTTAACATGACTAAAAGCTGTGTCTTATTTTTCAATCTTAGCTTTTCTAAATTGTCTCTTACATATATGGTGTTCTAGTCAGTCTCAAGAGATTGGGTGGGAAAATTTGTGCTAAGTGTTAGAAGGAATGAGTTTTTCATTTACCCAAGTTGGGAATCATTGGTTTCCTCTTTCATAATCACCAGTGTTGAAGGACTGATTCTTTAGATGAATCAAGGATCCCTTTACCCATCAATTTGTAAAGCATGGCCATTTATTTCCAGGCTACGTAATTGAAATAAATGATATATTGATGAGTCTTTAAAACTTTTATTCATGACAAGCTTTTCCTCCAAGATAGCAAGTGAGAAACAAAGTGGGTGGAACTTCTAAAAGTATTTGTTTATGACATTATTGAAACAACTCTTTAAAGTTACTGGCAGTGACACATTGCATTGTTGCCCTTTCTCCGAGAAGTAAAACTTTATAGAAAATGATGTGGGGTTTGGGAGATTACCAACTATGGAATTTTTTCTCTCTTAAAAATAGATAATTGATGTTGGTTTTCTAATTATTAATATTTTTGAAAGAGACAGAGAGTTTTTCCACATCACAAGAACTACACCACTTCATTGCCTCAATGCCTATTATCTTCTAGCTCTTGCTGACCTGTTTACCGCGGGAACTCCCCCACACCCCACCCCAAAATTGGCTTGTTTCTCAGGATATGAAAACGTGAACTCATTTTTTTTATCCATGCCGTGTTCTATTTGGAGGAAAAAGCAAACTTGTGGGAGAATTTTTTTTTTCACTTTTAAGCTGAAGGTTTCTTTTTACATTGTGTAATGATGTAATTGGATTTTAAAGAGACAATTACATGAGTGAATTTGGGGCATGGCCTTTGATTATATCTTCCATTCTATAGGAAATGAGATAAAAGTGGCATCTTATGAAGACCTGTTTCTTTCTACGTTGTAAAATGGTGACATTGGAAATAAATAAAGAAATTGGAATGCAATAGAGGCTGTAGTATATCCATTTTAGTAGCAAAAGATTGGAAATATATACGTCTTTTCAAATAACTGTGTCATCAACACAAACTATTGTAACATTTCCACCAATGCATTGTAAAAATGGTTGAACAGCCCACTCTGTTAGAAAAGTAAGAATAGAAAATGAATAGCTCACCCCAACTGTTGTTTCCCTACTTCTTTAGATACAATTAGAGAAAACTGGTAATACAGTACTTCAAAATTACACGAAGAAATCTATTTATTTATTTATTTATTTATTTATTTATTTATTTATTTATTTATTTATTTATTCAATTCAATTCAATTCAATTCAATTCAATTCAAACTCTACTGATCTTCCAGAAAATGGTAAAGACCTGGCTTTTCCAGCAAACCTGGGGCCATTGATCTTATGCTGGTAATCATCGAGATCCAGCCATAAATGTTATGCATGGGTATAACTGTTGTATTTAAATTGTATTTCTGAAAACAAAATTTCCTTGAAAAAGTGAGGTGCTGCAAAGTCCCTGATCAAGACAATGTCTTCAGAGGGGTTAAGAGCAACCCAGCCAAGGGGGGTCACTCACAAACGCGAATCCTAGAAAGAAAACCTGGACACATTTCTCTCTGGGTGAAATGACACAGTATGGAGCTGTGTACCCCTTTTTATTTGGGAGCATAAGCAGATGGGGATAATTACACGTACATGTCAAGTGATATACAAACATCCAATAACATAACTGACATATCTTTGAGTCCTTTCTTTCCCCCAGATATCACAAACCAATTTCCTTGAATGATTTCCTTTGAGCAAATGTTTCTCACACCTAATTTCTCTGAAGCCTTCTGCCTTATCACAACCAATCTCTTTTTATCACAGTCTCGTCCTGTTTTGCTTCAAGCAATGTAAATTTCCCCCTTTGATCATATAACGTTCTGTTTGGAGTGATGTATACTTGTTTATCAGTGAGATGTTTATTGAACCCTTTTATGGTCAGTTGTCTTCCTGTTGCAGATTCACCAGAAGTGCAGACTTAAGCAAGTTAATACCGTCCTATCCTGGCTATAATAGAATCAGGGTAAGCAGAGCATTTTTATGCTAGAGGTCCAGATATATATAATATGATATATTCCTATTGTAACATTCATGCTATACTGCAAAAAAGAGCTTTCCATAAAAATAGAATCAACAAAGAAACAATAACTCAGAGCAGATGTTTATAATGTTTATGATCCTATTTTTTGATTCTCTGATTACTGATAGCTCAGGAAATGAGAAGTAAGTACTGTATTTCAGGTGAATTTCTTGGTCATTTCACTTCCATTTTCCCCTAGTTTCAACACTGGAAAAGAACTGTGCCTCTTTATACCAATGCATTCTTATATCCTACCCTTAGCTGTACTAGAGGGTCTGTGTGATGTAAGAAGCCTGCCTCTCTGAAGCTATATTAATGAAATAGTTGAATCATATTTTCTTACATTAGGTTTTTTGTGAAGAGATGCCCAAGGGACACTGATAATACCTCACAATCAAATTCTTCCTCACCTTATGATGAAAGCCATGTTCAATATTATTCTGCAATACACTCAAAAGAAGAAAAAACATATTATTCTCTTTTTAACAATCAACATCTAACTGTGCCTTTTGGGAATCCCTCAGTAATACCTGAGTATCAGTGCAATTTATACATGTTTTACAAGTTTCAAAATAAGAAAATTAAAAGCTTTTTAGTTCATTTATATTGTAGAAATGTGGAGTGATTTTATGACTGACACAAGGCTCATCTAAGGTTGACTGTGTTAATTACCTAGCAACATAATGACACCTATAACATTGATTGCACAGTTATTGCAACAGTATTATAAGGAAGGAAAATATACAACAATAACAATGGATAATTCCAATGACCCTCTTGGCCATTATTCAATTTTTCATGAGTTTGAGGTTCATAGCAGGCTTTATGTGGCATGATAACATCTGCAGTACAAAAACAAGTAGGGTTGAGATTCATCTGACGGCATAGTAAGTCTTTTAAGTTGTAAAATAGATGCCTTAGATCATTTTGTCCCTTAAAACTACCTCCAAACTCCAAGAATGGCAGAAAGGGGGTGCTGATAGATCAGACTTTTTACCTCCTTGTATACTTGATTTAATTAATAGATTTCTGTTTAGGAAAAAGAAAGAATCAAACATTTGCTTGGAAGCTTCAGCTATTGAATCTTTTTCTTGTTAATGGCAAGTGCCTAGTCTCTAAAACAGGGATGGGCAATTAATTTTGCCATGGGGCCGCATGAGAAATTGAGATGGTTTTAGAGGGCTGGATTAATATAATTAACTCAGTTCTACCCAATACTGTATATAATTGGGTAGAACTGAGTTAATTATATTATAATTATATATTATATTATATTATATTATATTATATTATATTATATTATATTATATTATATTATATTATATTATATTATATTATATTATATTATATTATATTATATTATATTATATTATATTATATTAATTATATATTATAATTATATTATAATTATAAATTAATTGCCCACCCCTTCCTTCCTTCCTTCCTTCCTTCCTTCCTTCCTTCCTTCCTTCCTTCCTTCTTCCCTCTATTTCTCCTTCCTTCCTTCCTTCTCCAGATGGAGAGAAGCTTCTGTCTCTCTGATTTTCTCTGCCTTTTATTTCTGCTTTTGGGCAGTTCTTTACTTCTCTTTCAAAATATTCCTTTCAAGTGCCTCTCTTCAACTGACGTACATTGTCCGTTGAGAAAACATAGTGGAGGCTTTGCCTGAAAGTAGCTTTCGATTCCGTTTCTTCCTCCTTCTCCCTCCTCCCTCTCTCCATTTCTCCTTCCTTCCTTCTTTCCTCCCTCCATTTCTCCTTCCTTCCTTCCTTCTTTCCTCCCTCCATTTCTCCTTCTTTCCTTCCTTCCTTCCTTCCTTCCTTTCTCCCTCCATTTTTCCTTCCTTCCCGCCCTCCCTCCCTTCCCTCCTTCCAACCTCCGCGGGCCAATCACAGACAGCGGGCAGGCAGCATCCGGCCCCCGGGCCGCACTTTGCCCAGGTCTGCTCTAAAAGAAAAAAAGGGGGCAGTGGTATACTAGTTATTTTGTATGTATGTAATTAATGCATAATGAAAATGTATTTCTACAAATTCTGCAAGTTGGTGTCTAATCAGAGCATAAGGAGGATGTCTCTAATTAAAATACTGAATGAATTTCAGCTGCCAAAATACAGTAGTATCCTGAAGAAAGGTAAATATAATTTAAGACATTGCAAAAAGGAACTTTACCAAAATTGCGCACGGAGCCACAGATGCGCCCATGTTTTGGCATGCGCAGAAGCAAAAACCCCACTAAAACACAGGTGTATCTGCGGCTCCATGCGCGATTTTGCTACCTCCACAGATGCGGAAGCAAATTCACCCTGGCCCTGCAAGCAGTTACAAGCTGCGGCGGCAAGCACAATTTAGCGTTCCGGCTAGTAGCCCACCGCTGCTTTGGGGATCATGTAGGGGTCATGGCTGGCTGTATAGGCAAAAGGTGAAATGCAAATCCTAGGTCAGTGATGGCAAACCTTTTTTTCACCCTTCAAGTACTGAAAGCACGCATGCATACACTATCGCACATCCGTGCATTCCCACACGCATAATCCAATACGCCCCCCAATGTGTACTACCCCTCTGCACATGCAAGCCCCCCCACGTGTACATAACCCCCGTCCCCCATTTCCCATCTTCTGGTAGGCCTGTTTTTTTGCTTTCACCAGGCTCTAGAGACTTTCTTGTAGTCTGGGGAGGGCAAAAATGCCCTCCACTGCTCCACCAGAGACCCTCGAGAGGATGAAAATGCCCTCCCAGAGCCTCCACACTGAGCCAAAAATCATCTGGCCGGTGCAGACATGCATGCTGGAGCTGACCTAGGGCAATGGCTTGCATGCTGGCAGATATGGCTCTCTTAGTATCTTTCGATAAGATGGAAAGGACAACTATCCCTTTAGATTTTTAATCCAACTAAATTCTGAGATTAATTAGTAATTAGTGCTTGTCTAGTTAGAGTCTTCGGAGAGGGGCGGCATACAAGTCTAATAAATTATTATTAAATTACTAGTAGTAGTACATACCAAATATATGACAAAATTGTTAAAGTTTGCAAAATCAAAACCAGAAGCACACACAGATGACTGATTCAGCTGGATTCATTAACTTCTTTATATACAAGAATATAGATGAAGTAAATTTTACAATACCAATATAGAGTCTTCTTCAAGCAGTTACAGGTAGCAGAGAACAGTTAGTTTCATTTCAGCAGCAGACAAGCACAGAAAGTGGAGAGTGAGCTGCGCCCAGCCTTTAGCTTTCAGTTTTGACTGCACAGACATTGGCTGACTTAGTTGCTATGCCTATTTATGGCTAACCTTGTTAAGATGGTTCTCCCAGACATGAATATCTTCTAACAAAAATGTCAATGTAGTTTGTGGAAATGGGTTATTCTTTAAATATTTCCTAAATTTTTATTATGCCGGCCTTACCATATATGCAGAACAAGTTAATGTTCTGAGTATTTTTCTAACCTCATATTTAAGATTGTAACAAAGTAATCTGGGCATAGTGGTTAAGGCACCAAGCTTGAAAGTGGGAGAGCATGAATTCCTGCCTTAGGTGAAATTGGGCCTATCATTCCTCTCAGGCAATGGCAGATCACTTCTGAAATCTTAACCAAAAAACTGCAGCGACTTGCCAAGGCAGTCACAAAAGGTCAACAGTGACCAAAATACACAAAAGAAAAATTTAAATATCTCTTGAGCTTATTTTTAAAAAGCTACATTGGGATGATAGCTTTAAAATATGGTTCTCAGTAAAAACAAGTATGCAAAATCTCCAGCTGCATTCTAATTTTTAGTAGAAGCAGAATAGTAAATTCAAATAAACTTTGATTCTTTGCCATCCTTGAAACAAGGCTATCTTATCTAGTGGTTCCACCAAATTAAACAACCTTTGAGGTCTTTTTTCTATTTGTTGAGCAACTTAACCTTTGCATCAATCTGTAAAAGGGAATATTTATCATATATTTTCTACTCTTTGTAAAGTTTGCACAATGTCAGATTATAAGGCATGATTACAAATCATAATGGCTAAGTTCTGACTTAGCAGGATGTATGAATCAGGCCATCTCAAGACATGGGTGGTATGTTTTGACTGCCTGTGTTATGTGACCACAACAATGGTTTATTTAGAGCTTGAAGTGTTACATGAACACAACCTATGCGCTCACCAGAATGTAGCAGCAAGAAATAAATCACCCAACTCCAAATTTAGAAATGGACTCGGAAACCTGGGTGAGAAGTAGAATCTGTAACAACAATTTGCAATGAACTGCTCCAATTCTGAGCAGTAGAAAGCTCTTAAGAGATCCCCTGGATCTGAATTAACAAATCCAATGTTCAGTTTTTCTGTAACAGTCCTTGTGGGTTTCCTCCTCCAAACATCTGTCATTCTAACTGAAAAGAACAGGGTATTATTTTCAGTGTACGATATCAATAGGATCGAATAGAATAGAATACTTTATTGGCCGTGTGATTGGACACACAAGGAATTTGTCTTTGGTGCATATTCATATGTATGTATATGTAGATGGGGAATTTGGGGTGGGTGGGCATTTTTTAAAAAACCATTTTATTTTATTTTTTGGATTGTTGTGTGTTGGAACTGGTTTCTAGTGTCATGCGACTTTTGTTATATGTGTATACTGTGTTTACATGTGTATACTCTGTATACACATACAACGACAATAAAATGTTTATTTATTTATTTATTATGTAGGATAGAGACAAATCTTCTTCAGTCAAACGAAACTATGAAGTTTACATTGAACGATATGCAGGAGAATTTCACTATAATTTTCTAATTGTACTACTCCTGATCGTTCATTACATTTTTTTGAAACTACAGTACTGGCTGATGCAATCCCTGGTCAGTGGCCCCATTTCCTCTCGACCGGAGGCGGGGCTACCTTTCAATCATCGCAAACTGTCAAAAGGCTGCCTCGATTACCCGGATGGTGATAGAAGCCCCGCCCACCTGTTCATAGCTTCTCTTCAGGAAACCGCATAGAGAGGCTGCATTTCTTTCCTCCTCGCTACGAAACGGGCGCCTGCGCGTTCGCTCCCTTCCTGAAAGGGGGTCTCCCGCGAAACTGCTCTTTCCCTTTTCCGACCGCCGCCATTTTCTTCCTCTCGCGGAACGTGCCGTGAAAAGCCGAATAAAAGGGGTCGCCGCCATTCTCTGGAAAAGATGGCATGGCCCAGCTCGGGAACAGGCCTCTTCTCGCTTAAAAATCCCTCAACAGTCACAAGCCGAGAAAAGCGGCCGAGCCATCTCGGGTGGAAGCGCTGAGGTAAGAAAGCACCCCTTACCCACCCATGGAGCCCCTGAGGGAAGGAGAGCAGCAGGCGGCCTCTCGCCTCAAGGCTTGCCCGCCCTCTTTATCGTCCCCTCAGCCCGACGCCCCGTTTTCACTGCTGCGGCTCTTGTCACAGCTGCTACAGCGCCTCCTGCCCGGCCCGATCAGTCCCCAATTCTGGCTGCCTTCCGAGGTCCACGCCGCCACCGCGCCGGAGACTTCTTCGGTGCCGCTGTGGGAGACGGCCGGCCTGCCTCCCATTTTGGCCGTCCAGCACCAGCTGCGCGTGGTCTCTTCCTCCTACGTGCTGGGGGGCGCCGACTCCGTGGCCGGACCTCTGCGAGCTAAGTTCCCCGAGATTTTGCAGCCGGCCCCGTGGCCGCCGCATCAAGCCGTTCTCGACGAGCCCGATACCGATGGCGGCTACCACAGTTTGGAAGTCGAGGAGCAGCTGCGGGAGGGCTGGGCGGCCCCAAAGGAGCGCGGCGGGGAAGCCCAAGAAGAGCGCGATCCCGCGAAGGCCTCGCAGGCTCTGTATAGGGAAGCGGCCGCGGAACTTAGCTCCGAGGTACAACCCGAGCTGCCGTTGGTAGCCAGGCCGGCCTGTCCTAACAAGCTAATCGATTACATTCTGGGGGGCGCCTGCAGCGGAGATGAGAGCGAGGACGAGAACAACGAGGAGGAGGAGGAGGAGGAAGACTTCGACGAGGATGATGATGGCTTTGACAGTGAAGGATCCCTTTCGGAATCGGAAATAAGCCAAGATGGAGAAAACCGTGATCTGTGGGACTCTTTCTGTCGCCCCGATCCATACGACCCGTGGAATTTCACAGCCCCTATGCAGACTGCTGAGAATGTGGGAGGAGGAGAGGAAGGGTCTACAAGAGAGTCAGATGAAGGCGAGGTGGTGGAGGAGGAATCTTCCTCCTGGAGTGAAAGTTCTGGCGAGGAAGATGAATGGGAATCTGGGAGCGTAGACGAATCTGAAAATTTGAAATTGTGGAATTCTTTCCTTAATTTGGACGATCCTTATAACCCTTTCCATTTTAAGGCGCCATTTCAGACTGCAGGAAAGAAAGGGAAATGTGACTTGAAAGGATCAAGTTTAAGCCTTAGTCCCTCTAAACGTAGTATCTTGCTTAGCTGTCAGCTTCACCTGTTTGATAATGGAGGCACTGAAAATGTGAGGTATGGCATCCTCTCTAGGAAAAAGTGTAAGGAGAAGAAAAAGGTATGAACACCTTTTATTTGTATATTGTCTATATTATTAATGTTGGAATTGTATTAATATTGATTGTTTCCTGATTGCTTTTATCCGACCCCATGTGTTGTATCTCATGATTCTTGACAAATGTATGTTTTCTTTTATGTATACTTTTATGCATATGCACCAAAAACTAATTCCTTGTGTGTCCAATCACACTGGCCAATAAATAATTCTGTTCTATTCACTATTTCAATAGTGAATTCATTTGCATTCTGGGGTATGCAAAAAATTGGCCTAATCTTTGCAAAAGATAGGTGTATGGTTTAAGCAGTGGATCAAATTTTAATGAAAGTTAAATCTTGAATGTGCAGTTTGCATTATTCCAGCCTCCTAGTAAATTGCTTCATTGTTTTCAGATTACAAAAGACTTTCTGAGAGATTTGGTCTCAAGGATCCCAGATGTAATAGCAAAAGTTCTGCTTTTGCTAATTTAAGGGGAAAAAAACATTACAATTTTCAAGTATTTGGCATCTTTATTAAAGAAAAATTAGACTCTCTCTTTCATATGCACTTAAGAATACTCCTTATATTTTAATTTATTTTGTTGATTTAATTAAAATGGGCATTTAATGCAAAAAAGGCCAGGCTCTTTGATTTAAATGTGACTAATGGGGACTCTGTCATACTATGTACAGCTTCTTCTAGAACAAGATCACAATTTAGCTGCTTTCCTTTTTCTGAAGCCATATTAAAAGATCTATTTTCCCTTTCCTTAGCAGATGTATCACTTATTTGGAAATTGTACCATCTAGTGCAAGTTCATATGGGCTTTTTTTTTTTTTGCAGCTGCCTGCTCTTGATAACTTGTTACTCCACACAGCAGTGATCAGATAATATAGTGCTTAAAGTAGTTCTGTGTCCTTGAATGTATGAAATTCCCTAGGATGCCTTTCAGATTTTTCAAAACAGCATTTAATTATATTATTTAGTCATACTTGAAGTAGAATATTCTGCAAAAGCTATAGTGGTAAATTGTTCTTAGATTGAAAAAAATGGATTTAAATAGTGTTTTTTATCTAATACATAATTTTAGTATTGAAAATGAATGTTCATTGCAGTGTTTCTTTTTATGAAAAAAAATAACAGCATATGTAAGACAAGGGATCTACTTTTTATTAAGAGAATTATATTCTCTTAATAATCCTTAAGAAGTACAAATCTCACCTCAACTCCAGTTTTGTGATCTAAAGTAAGCTTAGTGACACTGATTTGTCAAAGAGCATCCAGTGAGCTTTATGTCTGATGTCAGCTTTAAATATGCTTTTATATACATTCACATTAATTGGACATGCTTACCCAGTTGTAGACATTTTGGTGTCTGCTACATATTTTGAACTATGACTACTATATGCTCTAGTTCAGCGTTTCCCAACCAGTGTGTCGCGGCACACTGCTGTGCCGCGAGACAGGGCTAGGTGTGCCGTGAAGTTCCAGCTGGGCGGGGCGCTGCCGGTACTTCTGTCCAGGGACTCCCGCTCGCAGCTGTCCCTCGGCTCCTGCTCGATGCCGCGGTTTTCGGCTCTCCTGCTGGGCTCCAAAGAAGGAAGGCAGGAAGAAGGAGAGCTCCATTCTTCGCGCCTTTTTCCCACCTTCCTTCTTTGGAGCCCAGCAGGAGAGCCGAAAACCGCGGCATCGAGCAGGAGCCGAGGGACAGCTGCGAGCGGTAGCCCCAGGACGGAAGTACCGGCAGCGCCCCGCCCAGCTGGAACTTCTCTGGTGTCGGCGGCAAGTGTCCTTTATGGCCCGGCGGGAGGGCACTGGCGGTAGGAGCGGGGGGGATGGCTGAAGCGGCCGCAGGCAGTCGTGGGGAGATAGCGGCGGTGAGAGGGAGCTCCAGGCGGCGAGAGGGAGCGCGCTCTCTCTCTCTCTCAGCTGACTGCAAGCGGGAGCCCTGACGGTGGCGGTTGGACGTGCTGCTGGACGCCGTACATGCTGGCGCTGCGGGCCTGGCATATACGGTGTCCAGCACCATGTCCAGCTGCCGCCGTCAGGGCTCCCGCTTGCAGTCAGCTGAGAGAGAGACATATAAGAGAGGCAGAGAAAGAGACAGAGCAAGAAAGAGAGACAGCAAGAGAAGCAGAGAAAGAGAGAGAGAAAGAGAGACATAGCAACAGAGGCAGAGAGAAAAAAAGAAAGAGAGACATAGCAAGAGAAAAAGAGAGACTTAGCAAGAGAGGCAGAGAGAGAGAGAAAGAGAAAGAGAGATAGCAAGAGAGGCAAAGAGAAAGAAAGAGACATATAGCAAGACAGTGAAAGAGAGAGAGAGAGCAAGAGAGAGAAAAAAGCAAGAAAGAGATAGCAAGAGAGACAGAGAGAGAGAGAGCAAGGAAGAGAGAAAGACATAGAGGAAGGGAAGGAGGGAGAGAGAAAGAGAGCAAAAAAGAGAAAGAAAGAAAGAGGGATAGAGAGAGAGAAAGAAGGGAAGGAAGGAAAAGAGAGAAAGAGGGAGAAATAGAGCGAAAGGGAGGAAGAGAGAGGTTTTTTTTGTCCAAACTTTTCTTTAGCCCGCCCCCCCCGCTCCGCCCCCCCTTTCAATGTTCCCCAGGATTTTGAAAATATGAATAATGTGCCGCGGCTCAAAAAAGGTTGGGAAACACTGCTCTAGTTGGCATGACAGCTGTTGGGAATATCCTGAATTATCCAAAATACAATATGTTCTTGCTTTAACCACTAGTTTGCACTAGCTTTCAGGAAGCAGTATAGTGGATTACTATAAAAAATGAAGTTACTCCTTATAATTTAAATATATATGATCCATTGATACATGACCCAAGATTTCTTCTAGAAGTCTTTGTTCCCCATGGCTGATAGACTAATCTTATGACTGTTTTATTCTATTCTAATGATAACTTAGCATTTTTGTCATTTTAATTTTGCCTTCTATTGTCTAGAACTAGAGGAAAGAAAGATGCCATAAAATAACATGTTTTCAGAAATTCCTAAAGATATAAAATTGTGTATTTTATATTATTCTTCCCTATAATCATTCAGTGACTGCTTTCAAAACAAATTTCAATTCCCTTGGGTATCTTTCTAGTGACACAGAAAATTAACGAAGATCTGTATGCAATATATAGCATAATATTACACGACCTGGTAATGACACCCTAGAGAGAATTGTAGAATGATGTAAAAGGCAAGAAAGGATAAGGCACAGAGGGAGAAGCTGATGTAACTTATCATTTTGTATCTTGAAGTGGAATGGTCTTATGGATAATTCTAGTGATAGATTAAAAATGCCAAATAATATAGGATATTAGAATTATTTAAATATAAGCTTTTGACCTGATTACAAAAGAAGCAAATGATAAAGATTTTTAAGCAAGGTAAAGTAGCTAAAGGTAAAATTGTGTTCTATTAATGAGGGAAGAAAGAGAAATTCTAACATTTTTTTTTCTGTTTTAACATTTTGATGGTCTAGGACTTTAATATACTTTGCCCTGATTCCTTAAATGGCTGAACTGTATTAAACTTTAATTTCTATAAAACAAATTTCATATATAACTCCCACGCTTTAATAAATCATTTGAGCTTAACATGGAAGAAGCAGCAAGCCGGTCAAATCAAAAGCTAATTTTATTTATTCAATTTGTATGCCGCCAATCTCCCTAGGGACTCAAGGCAGTGCATTTAGGAACAATAGCAATATAGATCACAGAACACAGCCTACTTCTTGGTAAAATAGAACAATGTGGGATAGAAAATATCACCACCAGATGGATTTCTAATTGGCTAATTAATGGCACCTGCATGTAGCCCTTAATTGGAACTGCATCTACATGTAGGGAAATATGCAGTGGGGTACCTCAGTGTCTTGGTATCAGTGCTCTTCAACATCTTCATAAATACAGTGGTACCTCGAGATACGAGTTTAATTCGTTCCGGACCTGGGCTCTTAAGTCGAGCAGCTCTTATCTCGAACGACTTTTCCCCATAGGAATTAATGTAAATAATTTTAATTGGTTCCAGCCCTCAAAAAACTCACAAAGTTAGTCTAAATTATGCAGAAAGACATGTTTTTAATGAAGAAATGTACATGTACATATAAATGAATAATGAAGTTTCTTTCACTTAACTTGTAAACTTTCTTAAACTTTTAAATTTACATATGTTCAACTTCTCTGCCACCCAATCCTGTAGGACAGAGGTCCCCAACCCTTTTTGCACCAGGGACCGGCTTTAAGCGATCAAGAGAGGAATGGGTGAATGAATGGACGGAGGGTGGGAAGGAAGGAAGGAAAGAGGGAAGGGACAGGAACAGAGGAAGGAAGCAAGGAAACTTATGAAAGGGGAGAGTAAGAGAGGAATGAGTGAAGGGAGGGAGGGAGGGAAGAAGGTGGGAAGGAGAAAGAAAAGAAGAAATAGAGGAAGGGAAGGTAAAAGAGAGAA